>NW_005362626.1:350972-360892 GCF_000412655.1 Myotis brandtii | reverse complement strand
TTTTATTCTGGGCCAGCTTTAGCTCTGAGGCTCGGCTCCAGCTATGAGGCCTCCGCTGCTGAAAGCAGGTTTCTGGCCTTTGTTTACCTTCTGTATTTGAAACAATGTTGCGATCCTGCTGGCTGAAGCCCAGCTGACTAAAGCAGGTTTCTGGGGTTTTGTTTAGCTTCTATATTTGTAACAATGTTTCAAACTGCAAGCTCAGAGGCCAGCAGCAGCAGGCGGGGAACCTGGCTTCCTCCGTCACTGGAGCAAGCAAGCTTCCCTGTTCACGTCAGCTGCCAGGCTGCCGGCCACCATCTTGACTGGCAGTTAATTTGCATAAGGATATGCTGATTAGCCAATGGGAAGGGTAGCTAATTACCATGTTTCTCTTTTATTAGATAGGATAGGAAGAAAGCAAAGGAGAGGCCAGTCATTATAGACATGATCATCTGGGCAGCTTTACAAGGAAGCTACAACTTCACACTCCCCAGGGAACCACCAGTCCATTCCCTGCAGATCACTGGGGGAAGGAATCGAATAAAAAGGGAAATGGGCACATATGCAGTGAATTTGGGGTGACACAGGGAAGGTACTTGCCTGTCAGTCTAAGCTGGGAAAAAGAACATTGGCTAGAGGGAGGGTGCTACTGCAAGTACACAAAATCCTGAAGGGCCAATTGGCTAAGCTCCTAGGTATAATCCCCAAAGAGTTCTCTCTCTCTGGCACACCTGTTTCTCACTTGCTCCATGGCCTGCACTCGCCCCTGCGCTAGCCTACCATGTGGCCTTAACCACCAGCATGACCCATGGGCACGCGGACCCCACACGCAACAGACTGCAACTGGGAACACAAGCCAAGCAAGCCAAATGCTGGACTGGACTGTGCTTTAATATGGAGTGGAGACTCTGGGCAGTGGCCTTAATTCTAGCCCAATTGAGGACAAGGCTAGACTTTTTGCATGGCCAGACAGAGGGAGATGGGGCCTTGGAAGAGAATCCCCTTAATGTTACATCACCAGTAAAGCTTTCCATGATACCTCATCCTTCCCTGAGGGCCTCAGGAAATTCTTTTCCCAGCAGAACCCTAATAACTCCATTTCCACCAGTAACAAGTGGGGACCCAGAGGGCTCTCCACTGATACAAAGTTAAAATTATATTCTTGCCTATGTTCAGCTGCCTCACCTAAACCTCTGTACTAATCCCTATGTGGGACTTCTGAATACCAACCTGTTTTCTCCACTCCACAAGGCTGCAGCAGACACTGAGTTCTGCCACCTCAATCATGGATTTGCCTATAACCTCTGCTCCTTTTGAACCTCTGAATGTCCACCCCAAACTGTCTTCTCAAAATTCAAAAAAAAAAAGCCCAGCCTGCCCAACCTCTGAGGCTCTAACCTCCAGTGTATCCCTAAGACTCTCCTTAGTCCCTCCACCCTCAGCCTTGCCTTCTTCTGGCCCTCCTCCTCCTCACCTGACAACATTGACTGCTTAACACCAAGTCCAGATGCTAACTTAGAACATACAATGGAACTCTTCAGCCAATTCTTCAACTTAATAAAGAAATGATGAGAGGGATAGGGACAGTTTCCATCGATTTCCACATCAAGCTGATCGGTTCAGACAAGAGTTATAGTCAACATGATTTGAGGACAGAATTGACAGAACTATATTTTTTTACCAAACAAATTTACCAGTTTGTAAAGTTGTTTTCTTAATGATTCAAGGAGGGTAACTTAGCCACATGTGTCTATACTTGTGAGAATCGGGTTTTAATTATTGTTGCATTTTAAAGTGTCATTTTCACACACCAAAAAAAATGTTAATTCTGTTTAGGGAATTGGCATTACATAATCACCAAATATTTCACCCTCGTAGATCATTTAAGACAGTTTTTAAATCTAGCTACATTCTTCCACAGTTTTCTACATGCCGATCTTAACATCAAAGGTGAAATTCCTGAATGTGTAAGACTTAGGTCTTTACATTAAGTTTTAGTAAGACCTCTATACAACATCATTAAATCATTTCTTCCTCGGGGTTCACCCCTGGTCATTGACTGTGTGAATAGTGAAATATGTGGTGTTTTTGCAAATGGCACAATACTCCAGTGGAAGACATAATGCCTGGGCCCCTCATTCCATCTGCCTCTGGTTTGTGTCAAGCTGACACGCCGTAGGTCAGTTCACTCATCCTTAATACATTGTTTAAATATACAGTAAGAGCAATATTCATAGAGTGGTATAAATATCATACCCCCAAATTACAACAGTTTTATTTAAATACTTCCATCTTCTACAGAACTCCTGGAGACTTCAATGTTTCCATAGCTTGAGATTAAAACAGACCAAAATAAATGCTCTGAGATAGATGATACAAAAGCCAAATATGACAAGAGACATAAGTGCTTTTCCTTTAAGTCTCCTTTGCAGGCATCATTGCTTTGCAACTTTTGGGGGCATTGCTGGTGAATATATGGATCATTATAAAGGGTAAAGATCTTGTTCTAGAAGCTATTTCTATTTACAAAACCCTTCTCCATCCCCACTGAGGAAGTCAGGGGGATGAAAACAAATAGATGTTGTTGTCAGCAATACCAGACTACATTCATCATGAAGGCAACAAAACTAAGATTTAAACCTCTCCGTGTAGCATGAAACTACAAAGACTATTAATTTGCTGTGCTAACTTCATACAAGGTGAATTATTATAAACAACCAGAAAGTAATATATATGATTAATTACTAGTCTCACTAGTGAAAAGGACTCCCAATTTCAAGGTCCCTGCTGTCTGCCTTTGCTGGTATTTAGACAATAGGAAGTTGACTCTGGATCTAGGGAGTGCTCTGAAAGGGGAAAAAAACAAACTTCATTTTTATCACAAATAATTGCTAAATAAGTGTATAACTTAGCTCAGAAATTAGAGAATGATTTTTAAGAGTTTTCTTTAAATGTTTATCGAAAATAACCCCCAAATCCAGAAAGAATAAGGTTTTTTCTATAATATGAGAATTTCTGAAGCCAATACCTGTACTTCTATTTCAAAAAGTTGCTATAATATTTATCATTATGCATAAAGAAAGAGAGATCTCAGCTGGAGAAAAATGTAACCAAAATCAAAATAAATGTGAATCTCAATATTTCATTTAATTATTAGTGCTACATACATTACCCCTGGCTTATGATCACTTAAACAAAGATGCTAAAATAAATAGCTGGATTGAAACAAGGCATATTAAATAATGTTTTATTTTGACAGGAATGCATGGCATATCTTCGCAAATGGTTTCAGTAGATGAAGTTTCCTGACATGAGAAATGGCAACAAAGCCAATAACACCAGGTAATACTGAGTCATAAACCAAAACTCTAGCTGAAAGCTTCAAAGCCCCAAAGAATCACTGGTGAATAACATTTAAATCCATTGATATGAGAAGAATTTCAAGTATTTTTCCAATGCAGAAGTCTGTAGGATAATGAATTCAGTGAATACTTGACTTTTATTGAGAACTTTTTAAAAGAAAACCCATCTCCTGATGGCTCAACAGCAAAATCAACTGAAATTCAATTGTTGTCCAGGGGGCTCCCTTCCTCTGCTTTTTGTAATTGTGGGCAATCTAGACACAACATTTTCCTGAAGTGTAAGCCAAAGCCCCAGATGCCTGCCAGGATTCTATCCTTTCCAATTTACTTTGACGTCCTCAGTTCCTTTCAGAGGAAATGAACATTAGCCTCTTGTGCCTCTCAACTCCTCGGTGATGTCCCATCTGAAAGACCATCGTCAGAAGCCAGCCAGTTCTTACCTGACCCAGACACATCATGGAAATACGGTGCTACAGGTGTTTGGCAGATGAACTGAGAGAAGCATCTGCAATTTCCATTGTCATTCTATAACCCTACTGTTTGGTTCTTCAATCATTTTTCCCTTCTTCTTCTTGAATGTAAGTGAATGTTAAAATAATTAATAAAATGAGACCACATTGTAATTTTTGCCATGTATTGAAATCTGCCAAGTTGATGTGTTGTTTTCATCATTTTGCGACCTACTCCACACTCTGGCAAGGGCTTACTCCCAGTCTGACATGATGAGCTGGGCCATCATTCACGGAAGGATGAAGAACTTGTCTAACAATCAGTTCCCTTGTAAGATGTAACGCCCTCTAAGATTTGGCCTGACAGCTTCTGGAAAGCCAGTGAAAGAAAAAAGTTATATTTTTGCTCCTTATGCACCAGTTACCTCTGATACAATTTCCTTAGGAGCTTGCTGGCAGTTCTCGAGGCAAAGGGACTATTTGTTCTTCTGTGGAAATTTTCATAGCCACAGGATAATGGTTTCAAAGAAAGGAACGGGAAATGATGAAATAGCAACAATGCTATTACCCTTTCAAGGAGAAAACTACCAGTATACTTCAACTGGGTGGTCTAATTTATTACAAATGAATATTTATTTTTTATTTGTTTGTTGGTAGTATGACTTATTCCAGAAAGAATTTAAAACAGTTTCCAAATAGACGTATGATACAGCAAGATAAAATAACTTTAAAACACATATGGAAATAAATAAATAAATAAATAAATAAATAAATAAAAGCTCAGAGGATAGAAAATGAGTGGGAAAAAGAAATTCAGTAAATAAAATTCACGTATATCCTTTGTCTTGCTAAAGTATGCCACATATTATTACTATTACTAATTGTTGATTAACTATAAATTACTAAATCCACAAGTAACAGAAGCACTGCTTGTAGAATGAGGATATGGGATTGAAAACCTCTAAAAGTTGTTCTTGAAATGAAGATTGTAGAATTCTTTGTAGGAGAGGCATCAGTGTCACTAACAGGTAGATTTATGTTACATTGGAAGCAAAGATGCATATGCTATGACTGATATGTACTTTTAGTCCCTAAGTTCCTAAATATTAAAGCTAATCAGAAAGAAAAAGTACCTTTGTTGTAAGTTTATATTTACCTGTTAAGGACCATGGCTTGAAAATTTCCTACACATGGAAAACATATGCGCCCTTATGTTCATTGCAGCATTATTCACGGTAGCCAAGGCATGGAAATAACCAAAGTGTCCTTTTATAGATGATTAGATAAAGAAGACATGGTACATATATCCAATGGCATACTACTAAGCCATAAGAAAAGACGAAATACTGACATTTGCAACAACATGGATGGACCTGAAGAATATCATGCTAAGTGAAATAGTTAGACAGAAAAAGTTAAGAACCATATGATTTCACTCATACATGGAATATAAAACTAAAAGCAATAAATGAACAAACAAGAAGAACAATCAAACAAAAACTCATAGACACAGACAACAGTATGGTGGTTACCAGAGGGAAGGGGGTAGTAAAGGGTAAAGGGGGTCAGATACATGGTGACGGAAGATTTGACTTTGGGTGGTGGGCACACAATGCAATATACAGATGATGTGTCATAGAATTGTACACTTGAAACCTATATAATCATGTTAACCAATGTCATCCTGATAAAGTTAATTTTTTTAAAAGTATTCTCAGTTTGCATCTGGTATTTCATGACAATCACAGATGAGCAGTGGCACCATCCAACACTTGAAATCTGGACCCAGCTCTCAGTTTCTTGCACACCTGTGGGAGAAAATTCATGACTGGATGAAGCAGTGGGGGGAAATTACTCCTTTTCCAAAATGAGCACTCAACACGCCATGGAGTTGGATGATTTGTTACTCTGCACTGTGAAGTTGGCATTAAGGAAACTGACTCACTATTCACGGAAGTCTTCTAGCTGAGAATCCTGTGTATGATGTGTTCTGACAAGGCAGGGTGATTTTTCAGAATCGCTGGTGGCTGTCTTTCACTTTCCCCCAAGTGGCAAAGAGTTTAGAATTGTATTGGCTTCATTCCCATTGCTGCTTTCTTCATTGCCAAACTGGGCATGTACAAAACTGGACATAGGGAGAAGTTTAACTGATTTTACATGCCTGTTGAGGTCTTTTATGCTACTCTATCCTTCACTGACACCATGGACCTTTCTATACTGGCCAAAACACTGGCAACTTTTTAGGCTAAGGTTAAAATTTTCATCTTAAGGCATTGGTGGTTTGCATTGGCCTTTTTCTGGGCCCCAATGGGGTGGGGTGTCATCATGCTCCAGTGAACATCAACATGCTGAGCAGTCTCCTTGGAAACAATGCTTCATTTCACAGGGTCGAATTGAGAGTTCCAAAACTGCTTCACGATTGATTCCAGCCCAGAGTTAGACTATGTCACAGAAGATGGCCAAATTCTCTTTGCTATGAATGAAACTCTGGTTATTGGAAGTGAAGAAGTGTGTCTCCAGAACCTCTCACTTTCACTTCCTGAGGCCTCTTTGGTGTGTCAATGACCAGAATAACAATCTACATACAGGCTCTTTCACCCTTATCCAAATTCCCTCATCTATCCCTTGTATCCATGGAAGTAGAAATACCCTGCAACAACCTAGTCAAAGCTAATCAAAACACCAATAACAACAGCAGCAGGTCCTATTTACAGAGGACCCTCTTGTATGCCCGGCACCATACTGGATGTGTGACTGTGTTATTCCATTTGATTTTATCACCCTCATTTTACAGAGGAGGAAATCAAAAGTTAGAGAAATGAAGTAATTTGTTCAAGATCACCCAACTAGCAACCTGCTTAGGTTTAGCAAGTGTGAGGCTAGTTGAAAATTTCTTTCAACTCCTTGGAGAAATGCACCATATAAATTATAAATTTTTTGAACCTTCTGAAAAATTTTTCCCACACCAACCATGAAATTACGAGGCAACATGACTAATAAAACACAGAAAGCCACATGGACAGCATAAGCATGGTCTCCAGTGCTCTAGACGAGCTGCCAGCCTGGGACTAAGTGTGTGGATCTGTTCTAGCTTGCTATTTGTTAGTCTACACCAGCGATTTGCAACCTTTTTCATCTCATGGCACACATAAAACTAATTACTGAAATTCTGCAGCATCCCAAAAAATATATGTTTTGCCTATCTGACAAAAAAAAATAGGTTTAATTTTGATTCATTCAAACCAGATGGCTGTTGTTATTGTTTTAAATATATTTTTATTGATTTCAGAGAGGAAAGGAGGAGGAAGAGATAGAAACATCAATGATGAGAGAGAATCATTGATTGGCTCCCTCCTGCACACTCCACATTGGGGATTGAGCCCACAATCTGGGCATGTGCCCTGACTGAGAATCAGACCATGACTTCCTAATTCATAGGTCGATGCTCAACCACTGAGCCATGCCGGCCAGGCTGTTCTCATTTTTTTCTTTGACAATCGAAGGGGAAAGAGATCAGTGCCCCTGGCTAAATAGGCAGGTATTACATGTTTAAAAATTATTGCAGCACACCAGTTGAAAATCTCTGGTCTACACAGATTAAATAATGACCAACTAAGTTTCAGCGAGCTTCAGGTCTTCCCAAGAAGGTGGGGCCCACGGGGCATAATCCACAGTCATTTGTTCACTCACAATCCACCCAGATATTCAAACCAGCTCAAGCTGCCTGAAAACACCTTGTTTGTTTCAAGGAACCCAGCAAAACTCTATCCAGCTGAAGGCTTAGCAAAATGCCTACAAGTAATCCAAGGCCTGCGGGTTCATTGGGAGCTAGTTTGAGAGGTCAGAGCTTACACACAAGGGAAAACAAAACATGTGCGAACGTGGCTGAATCTTTCCTTCCAAAGCAGTGCTGGACAACTCATGTAAATATACAAATACGCTGAGCTGTGTTGTGAAAGGAGCCATTTGTTTTACTAACACAAGTTGGTATGGTGCAAGATTTTTCTTGGCAAGTAAACAGAACACAATGAAAAAATTTGTAAACAATGGAGTTTTCTGGCAATTTTTTGAAAACTGAATGGACAGCCTTTCCAGAAGGTATAAACCTTTCCCTTTTCCTCAATCCCCCATGAGTTACTACTCACATATAATCACTTTAAAAGTCAAAGCAGATGAAGAAATACAGCTCAATGATCTGCGGAGCTCGTTAAAAGGACCATTTGGTCCCTAATGAGCTAACCTGCCAAATGCTCAACTTGGGGACTTATGTAGGCCAAGGCAGCCTGGCCAGAATGAGAAGGCTTTCGATGATGGTCGCATGCTACAGTTCAGGAGGTGAAGAAACCACTCCTCTTCCCAGAATTCCTCTGAAGTGTAGTCATCATCCCAGTGACGGAGGTTCGAATACAGAGACTACTTTAATTACCAAATGTTACTACAGAGACCAAATGTTCTTTCATAAACATGGGTTTCATTGGGGAAGTATTGGCTGATGGTCAAAAACACAGAAAAGTTCCCCACAGATAAGGCATGTGGTATTGGCTTAAGACATCTCAGCCTATATATCCAGAGCAGATTCCAGACCAATTGGGTCATGTGTGTCTTCAGCATCCTGTGCCATCTTTCTTCCTACTTGGTCATTCAAATGGTTAAACACACTATTTTGGAGTTACTGTCTGACTCATGTCATTATTTAACATGATCAGAAAGTACATTTACATCATCCACGTGTTAAAGATACAAAGGACTATGAATTAAATCTTTTCTTAGATCAATTTATATCCAAACATTTTTCAGTGAGAACTTTCTACACTTCCTCATACATAATTGTACAAAACTACACATAAAAGATATACATTAGGTTTTGCTATCCAACTCCAATTCCCCCACCCTAAAGCACTGGTTGGTAATAGCCCTTCGTTATGATGATAAGGAACTAATTCTGGTACAGTTCTAGATCCTCTTCTCTGTATTCCACACTAGGCTTATTCCACCTGCTTTGTCCTAAGATATATCCTTACTTCAGGGTTTCCACCATCAAAGTTCATAGATGCTATTTAAGTCTATCTGCTCTCAACCAACTAACCAATATTGACAGTCTGTTAACCTGTCTATATATTTTATACTTTTCTGCATGCTCATATACTCACATATAAGCACATATACAATATATGTATGTTTATGTGCATAATTTGATATATATACTAATATAGGTGTGGGGAAATTTCTTTGATTTTTAAGAATGAGGTTACATACAAACATACAGACATATTTTTTTCTCACATAAGAGTATATCATGGAAATCCCTCCACATATTAATTTAGGTCATTCCTGTAATGGTTGTTTATAAGTTCATAGTACTAGTATTTGCCACAATTTAATTAATCATTTCTCTATTGACAGTGCTGCACTTTGTTGCCTGTCTATAAAGCAGTTCTATCCCATGAGAAGCACAGCACAATGGGATATACGTAAAAGATTAACCTGCATCGCTGGGGTGTGTGAGGCCAACTACAAATAGAACACAAAAGAGAGGTTATTCATACACACTTTCTATTCTTCTGCCCTCCCCATTGCAATAGTCCCCACCTGATCTCTCTGTTTCCACTCCTGCCCTTCTATGTTCCATTCTTCACACAGCAGCCAATGAACTGTGAAGACAATAAATCATCTTATTTCATTCCAATGTTGAGCACTTTCCAACAGTTTCCATTCACACAAAGAATTAAGTCCACAGCCAACCAAGTCCTACATGATCTGGTCCTTGGCCACCTCTCCAAGCTCATCACCAGACACTCTCCCCACACTCACCCCACTTGTTGTTCCTTAACTTCACCAGGAACCCTCCAAATACTGACATTTGTCCCTGATGTTACTTATGCCTGAACACTCTTCCCCGGGAGTCCTGGGCTCCCTTCTCCAGTTTACCCAAGCCTCTGCTTCAATGTCTTCTCCTCAGGGAAGCCTTTTCCAATTATCTACACTAATAAAAGAGAAACATGCAAATTGGTGTCACTCCGCTACCCTTCCCTTTGGCTAATCAGGGCAATATGCAAATTAACTGCCAGCCAAGATGGCGGCCGGCAGCCAGGCAGCTTGAAGCGAACATGAGGCTTGCTTGCTTCAG
>NW_005362626.1:253075-349902 GCF_000412655.1 Myotis brandtii | reverse complement strand
TTGTCCCCCCGGGCCTCTAGTCTATATAATAAAAGCCTAAGTAACCATTATGGCAGAACGACCAAAACGGTTGGTCGCTATGATGTGCACTGACCACCAGGGGGCAGAGGCTCAACGCAGGAGCTGCCCTCTGGTGGTCAGTGCACTCCCACAGGGGGAGGAACACTCAGCCAGAAGCTAGGCTCACGGCTGGCGAGCGTAGCAGCGGTGGTGGGAGCCTCTTCCGCCTCTGCAGAAGCGCTAAGGAGCTGTGAGCCAAGCGGTAAGGAGCAGCAAGCAGGTGGGTGGTAAGGAGGGAGGGGTCCTGGACTGAGAGAGGGTGCAGGCCAGGCTGAGGAACCCCGCGCCCTCCCCCCGTGCACGAATTTCGTGCACCAGGCCTCTAGTCATATATAAAATAGCCACTTGCCTTACTTTGATATCCCTGATCACTAGCTGATACTACATTATATAATTATATAATTACATCTTTTCCTCCATTGGAATACAAGCTCCATACCCTGTCCTCCACAGTATCCCCAGGCCTTAGAATAGTGCATAGCATGTAGTAAGTGCTAAATAAATACTTGTTAAAAACAATTAATGAATCAGCAAATGAATGAACGCCAAGGGTTAAAAGGGTAACACTATGATATAGATATAATACCCATAGACTGAGTCTTTTAGGAAGGCTGTAGTTGAAGGCATTTTGGTTGGATTGGCTCTGGCATGCATCATGCATCAGTAACTTTTTGTTACTAAATCTTCTCCACAAGCATCGACAGTTAAAATTTCCTCTGAAAGCCGACAATTGGGCAATGGCCCTAAAGATTCATTATGCCCCTTGAACTATTGCACACAGTTGCCTGAGCTGCCATTTAATTTCACCCTTTGCGGTCTCCCCAAGCATGAGCTGTAGTTATTAGTGGAGACCAATGACAACACTGGAGAGAAAAACATCCCTACATGTGAAGGGCCTTCTGTTTCCCTTCTGGAAGTGATGTGAAAAGGAATGATGGAAAATGGATGCTGACTTGTACTGTTTCTCATTTTCCTTTGAGTCAATATAATTCAATAGATAGATACTCCCATTATCTCCTATTTACACATATGCATTTGAGCTTCAGTCAAAAGAGCTACTTAACTAGTAAGGAACAAACATTCTATGAAATGGGAAGCAGCTGAAGATTCCACGAAGCAACATACGAGTAGACAGGGCTAGCTCTAACTATCTGCCATGGACCAGCCTATCTGCTGACTTGCCATGATTTGATTGCTGTCTCTGCTTCCAGGGCCTCCCTTCAGAGGCAGCAAACTGAGCTGGCAGCCTCCACCACAGGCTCTGTGGGGTCCCACCCCTTCTGCTGGGAAGACTCAGAGAAATTTTCCAGCCGATGGAAACAAGTAGGTTCACCAGACGTTGGAGAAACATGGGATTCACATGAGAACAACCGCATGTGAATCCCTCCACCGTTTACAAGTGCAGAGGGGCCGGGAGCTGTGCCTTTCCTGGCGTGGGTTGCCTCCATCCCTACCCCTACCTGAGGCATCTTTGGTAATGATACTGATTTAACTTCATCTGAACTAAGATACTGACAGAGAGAGTAAAGTGGAACACATACATTTCCTTTTTAACTTATCAGAGTTATATAGCTTACCATTGTCAGTCAATTTAAAATGCTATCTCAGTTCATCTTCATGTCAACTCTGTTAGGTCAAAGGTATGATTAATTGGTCAATTGACGTGTCCAAGTCACACAGCCAGAGACTAGCAGACCCAGGAGTGGACCCTAGCAGTGTGACTCCAGGGTCCACGCTTACACCCACAACTGCACTGCCTTGCACACCACTTGCCTCTGAGCAAAATCTCATCCACGACTTTTTTTTCAATCAAAAAAGCTATGTGTGAGAACTGTTCATTTAAAAACGGAATAGCAACCAAAAGCAACCACTGTTTTCTGTTTTAAAGTGTATCTACTACTTCAGCAAGACCCAGCTTGAGGAGGAAACTCTGTATTTGAAGGGGGATAAAAGGGGGTAAAGTATCCATACTTAATGCCCTGGCTTGAGACTCCACCACAACTACTTGCCAATGGTAATTTCACTTCCACTGATCCTTTAAAAGCCTGTTCCAGAAAGAAGTTCGATTTCACAGGAACGCCCACTGATAAGCCTTGTAATCTGTGGCTAATTCCTCTAGGTTGCATTTACCCCCAATTTGTACAAACAAAATTAGGCTAGGTTTGTGATGTACATGCATTTGAATTGCATGTAATTAACAATATATAAGTTCGGTTTTGCTATTATATCTAATATTATTTTGTAGCAATTTTTCAAAACATTCTGTGCTGTGGGGCATTTGTCTCATGGCATGTGATATGAGGCAGGAATTGAAACAGAGATTATGTGATTTGAGAGAGGAAAATGCTAAGGAGAAACTGTTTAGAAAAATGTAAACTAAAAATGATGAGTTCAAGAATATCATCCCCCTAGCTTGCATGTTATAGTTCCTCTCATCCCACAGTCTGCGATTTCAAACAAAACCTGCTCTCTTTATTCCAACCGGGAAAATTTGGCCACAGATGAATCGGTGGAGAGTCTAGGGTGTTGTGACCAGCTTGTGATAGAGGAAGATCTCAAAATTTCCACTAATTTTTAAAAAAAAATTGTAAGAAATATTTTCTGCCTTCTCAAAACAGCAATAGTCCAAAGCATACATTTAAAGCAGGTTAGAAGAAATGTTCAAAACCTACTTGAGAAAAATTATAAAATTCTCTGAAACTCACAAAAGCAGAACAAATGGAAGACATACCATGTTCTTGAAGAGAACATCACATCATATACATGTCATTTCTCCCTATATTTATTTGTAAATTATGAAATCCAAATAAACATAGCTCTCAGAAATTCTTTTAAAAACTAGACAAGTATGTTATAAACTTTGGAAGAAGAGCTACAACAGTAAGCATTAATCTTAAAACAAGGGCAATGAGAACAAGCGTCTTACATAAATTAAATATATTTTAAACCCCTATAATTAAAACTGTGTGATATTGGTTCATGAATAAACAGACCAGTGAAATAGAAAATCCAGAAACAGACCAATATACATATAAAAATTTAATATATCACAAATAATCTGGGGAAATGAGTTCTTAATAAGTGTTGTTTGGGGGGGAAACATACCCAGCTCTCACACCAAGTGAGTTAGGGATATAAATGTAAAACAAAAACATAAAAGTACTAGATGAAAGCATGGCTGAATTTCTGCATAAACTGGGAGTGAGGAAAACTTTCCTAACCATGACTGAAACCCCAGAAGCAGTAAGGGAAAAGACGGAGAGATTTGAGTACATGTTTTACAAATTTAAAAATAATAATACAATTGTCTCCCTTTCCATGAGGGAGACATTCCAGTACCCCCCATGGATGCCTGAAACCTCAGAGTTATGTTTTTTCCCATCCATGCATGCCTATGATGAAGTTTAACTTATAGATGAGGCACAGTAAGAGAGTAACAGTATCTAATACACGTGAATGAGCTGTCTCAGCAAACCAGGACAGCTTTCTTTTTCCTTCTTCACAATTCAAAGATAGAAGACTGGTTCTTACCGGTTTTTAGCAGCTGCAGCATATAGTTGATTTTCTTCCTTATCAAGTCGAGAACGTTCACCTTGTCACGTGAAGGAAGCACTCACAGCTTGTCTGTGGCTTACGGGAGCTGCCAGCATCACTACTCTGGTGCTCTGGAGCGATTATCAAGTAAAATGAGGGGGACTTGACCGCCAGCACCCAGACGGCAGAGTCTGAGCGCGCACAGTGGCCACGCAGAGGAAGGGATGTCTCGTGGACCAGGAGGACTCGCGAGATTTCATCGCGTGACTCAGAACGGCCTACATTTAAAACGTATAAGTTGTGTTTGTTTGTTTGTTTGTTTGTTTGTTTGTTTGTTTGTTTTAATCCTCACTCCAGGATATTTTTCCATTGAATTTTAGAGAGAGAGGAAAAGACAGAGAGTAACATCGATGTGAGAGAAACACATCAATTGGTTGCCTCCTGCATGAGCCCCGACCAGGGCCCAGGCCAGGGAGGAGCCTGCCACCGAGGTACATGCCCTTGACTGGAATCAAACCCGGGACGCTTTGGTCTTCAGGCCGATGCTCCACTGAGCCAAACCGGCTAGGGTCGTATGAGTTGTTTATCTCTGGAATTTTCCAGCTAATATTTTTGGACCACAGGTGATGGCAGATGACTGAGACCTCCGAAAGTGAAACCATGGACAAGGAGGATCTACTGTAATTTTTGCATGCCAACACAATCCATAAGCAAAGTAAACCACAACCAATAAACTGGGAAGATTATTTGAAATTTCTATCACAAAGGGTTAACATCTTTTTTTTTAATATATTTTATTGATTTTTTTAAAGAGGGGAAGGGAGAGGGATAGAGAGTTAGAAACATCAATGAGAGAGAAACATCGATCAGCTGCCTCCTGCACACTCCCTACTGGGGATGTGCCTGCAACCAAGGTACATGCCCTTGACTAGAATCGAACCTGGGACCCTTGAGTCCGAAGGCCGACACTCTATCCACTGAGCCAAACTGGTTAGGGCAAAGGGTTAACATCATTAATATAAAACAAGTATAGCCCTGGCTAGTGTGGCTCAATTGGTTGAGCATTGTCCCATGCACCAAAAGGTGACCAGCCAGACTCCTAGTCGAGCTTGATCCCCTGTAAGGGTGCAGAAGGCAGCATCTCAAATCTATCCTGAGATCTAAGCAACTCTATCCTCTAGTGGTGACAATCAAAAATGTGTCCAGATGCTGCCAAATGTTATCTGGGAGTGAAATCACCTGCAATTGAGGACCAATGGTTTCAGAAAATGAAATGCAATTGACCTTTGAACGTAAGGTCATCTGCTCAATCCACCCATAGTACGAGGAAACGTAAACCAAAACTACAACCTACCGCTCTAGCCGGTTTGGCCCAGTGGATAGAGTATCAGCCCTCAGATTGAAGGGTCCCAGGTTTGATTCCCGTCAAGGGCACATACTTCAGTTGCAGGCTTGATCCCTGGCCCCAGGAACCAATCCATGTGTCTCTCTCACATCAATGTTTCTCTCTCTCTGTCTCTCCCCCTCCCTTCCACTCTCTCTAAAAATCAATGGAAAAATATCCTCAGGTAAGGATTTAAAAAAAAACTACAGCATACCATTTACCATGTCTAATATTGAATACAATCTAAAACTTGACTGGAAAAAAAAATCTTTTCACGAGGCTATGGGGAAATTGGTACAGAAAAGTGTTTAAAGTATGCTACCTTTTATCCAAAAAAGGAGGGAATACAAATGTATATTTGTATGTATTTACATTTTTTAAAGAAATAATAGAATAACAAACTAAAAACTAAAAAAAAAAAAAAATTACCAGTGGGGGGTGGGGAGGAGAAGGGAAAGGGTAAAGGATGGACGCCAGACTTACCTACATGGACCTTGTTTTAGGGTTTGATTTTTGACATGTTAATGTTTCACATCATTAAGAAACAACAATTCTTTAAAATCAATCCCCCGAATTTAAAAATAAATAAGCCTAACTGAATATAAAGTTGAAGGCACAACCACGTAGAAAATTATTTCAATATTTTTAAATACAGTATTTGTATTATAGATCAATAGTGGAATATATTCTAAGGACACAAAGTAACACAAATAAAACAAACTTCATTTAAATGTCTTATTGTTAGTAGTGATCATATCATTGTTATTTTGAAATTATTATATATAACTCCAATGCTATATATAACTCCAATATTATATATGTAATATGCAACTCCAGTATTATATATAACTTCAATAATATATATAATACATAACTCCAACATTATATATAGTAAATAAATAATATGTTAACGTCATCAGGAATCAAGATTCAGTGTAAGAGGCATACCTGTAAAATTCCAGTGATTAAATAAAAAACTTTTAATCTTATATTTGAATATGAAACATCACAGTATATTCATGATTTCATTTTCTAGCTAAAACACAGATACCTATTAAGTTTCTTTGACCACTAAAAGGGCCTGGGAACAATTACAACTCAGTTCACATGAGCACACCTAACACTCAGGTCTCCAAACACCACTTGCTGGGCAAGTAATAAACAAAATGAGCTGGATAACTTGTCATGCAGAAATCAAGAGAATGTCCTAAGACTACCGCGGTCATGCTGTAAGGACACAGAAGCTAACTTACCTGAGCTTGCTGGCTGAAGAGGGCTCTCACAGAGCAAAGAAATACTTAACATTAAAAAAAAACTCAATAAATAAATAACACATCAAATATATAAAAGTCCATGAGTTTATCAATACTGAAAACACCCACAATCACCACCTCTTTGTTCACCACTGAACATCTAGAGTACCAACTCATTATTCTGAAATAATAAAGGGAAATAATTAACTATCTATCCTGTTTTTCTGCACAAACTACTTGAGGGCAACAAGATTATTGATGAGGGTAAGAGGAATTGTGACTCTAAAACGGAAGGCATAATAGAACTATGCAATCATTAATGGCTGCTAACACCATTAGGTAAAGGTTGTTGGGAAGCTTTATAATAGGGATCAAGCTGAAAACCCCTGAACCCACTAATCAGCGTCAACATCATTAAGTGTGAACCAGCTTGACGTCAGATGCCTCCTGTGTGAATCAAATAGAAGCACACACACCTATGAGGGAGTCTCAAAAAAAATTAAATTTTAATATAATTGTCTCTAAATTTAACAATGAATTTAAGGGAAGGGTGTGAGATAAAGGAACAATTAAATGATGCCATGAAGATGCAGTCAGCCAAATCCAGAGTGAGGGGCATTCAATAGCACCAATGACTTGGTTTCTTCAACAAAGTAATTCCATTATGGAAAAAGGGGAAAAAAACCTGTTACAGATTGATGAAAATTTGAGACATCAATTAAATACAAACCTAGTCCTTATTTGAATCTTGCTTCCAATAAGCCAACTGGAAAAAAAATGGGAAATTTTTAAATGGCCTTAGATTTTAGATTATATTAAGGAATTGGTGATATTTTTATTGGGTATAACAATAGTATTGTGATTGTATTTGTAAGCCCTTATCTGTTAGCAATACCTAATGAAGTACTTATAGGTAAAATAATATATAGTCTTGGGTTTTCTCCCAGTGGAAAAGGGAAGCAAGCTGAGGCATGAGGCAGATATCAAATAAAATTGCTGACCATCTGAAGGATGGATATACTGGAGTTCATGGGTGTTTGAAAAGTTCCTTCATAAAAAGATTTTTAAAACATTTGATCAAGTTCAAGTATGACACCGTCACTGTCAATTATCAACAGCTCCTCCCAGAACCTAACTGGTCTTCCCTGATACGTCTAAGAAACATACCTCATGTACTGACACACTCACGTGATCCTCCTTACTCATTGAATGTCCCTATTCTACATCACCTGCAGTCCAAAATAGAAGGGATTTAATATATTCCTAAAAAATATCAGACAACGTGCATCAGCTGGTTCCACAAGCTAATGACATCGCAAAAGCACCTGGTGAAGGCCATCCTGGTTTAGGTAATATTGGGTTCCACTTTGTCATATGAGAAGGTGTATTTGTCAGGGCCCTTAATGCAGATGTTCCAGAACAATGACAATATTCAGATCTCAAAGGTAAATGAAAAATGAAACATTCCCAAGATTCATAAACTGGACTTACAACCCCCTTCTGACACCACTGCTTTCTCTATGGACCACATCACAGAAGGATCGCATTAGAAATACAGTACACAGACAGGGTCATGTGATGACTTGGCTGTCCTCTGACGCTGCAGGGCTAGTGGGCTACATGTGCAAACAGCACTACCAAATAACTCCCAAATGACATCTTAAACCCTTTATGAAATACTTGGTGCTGTTGAAAAAATAAAATTGTGACACTAAGATTATTTGTAAGAACACTGTTTTACCATTTTAAATGATAAAAATTAAACATCCAAAAATATACTGTCATAGAAAACACAGATCTTGGACTCAGGCCAGCTGCATTCAAATCCTAGTTCCATCACTCGCCCAAGTGTGTATTCCATGGGCAGGCTGCTTAAGTTCTCTGAGCTTCACCTTCTTCATTTGTCGACTGGGTATGAAAATGACTATTTAACAAGGCTGTTGTAAGGAGTAAAGAAAGTTTACACACACACACAAATGTTTAGTAAAATACATAATGAGGACTAAATAATAAGTATTACAGTTAAACTAGAGGCCCTGTGCACAAGATCTGTGCACAGGTAGGGTCCCTAGTGGCTGCCGGCTGCCGGCCAGAGCCTCCCTTCCCCCAGCTGCCTGCTGTCGATGCCAGCCAGGGCAGGGCCAGCCAGGGGGAGGGGCCACGGGTGGTTGGCTGGCTGGCCCCTCCTCCTGGTCGAACTCCTGGTCAAAATCCCAATCAAGGGAACAATTTGCATATTAGGCTTTTATTATATAGGATATGTATATACATATAGATTTATCCACCATATTTATAAGTTACATATATGCCAAATAATATTCCATTGTCTGGATATACCATAGTTTGCCCACTTACTTGGTTGCTTCCAAGTTTTGATAATTATAAATATACTATAGGCCCAGTGCACGAATTCATGTACATTGAAAGGAAATTAGAAGAAATATTTTAATATTGTTATTGCCTTTTCTCTATAATAGAAGTGTCAACCAAATTCACGATTGACAATGACAGATGGAAACACGTGTGCGATTGGCACCAGCAAGAGCTTTATATATAGAGAGATGGATAGATGAGTTGGATTGACAAAATGTTCTAGTCATTTGAAATGAGAGGCTCTAAAACTACCTTGCTACAAAATTAGAAAAAAATCAACAAAGCATTTTAAAGACTACTTCAGATGCATAACAAAACATGAGTACCTTATGAATCACTTAACAATGCTGAATACACATCTCCTCCCTCCCTCTCCCCCACCCCCCCAATGTGGTAGGAACAGATCTCTAACTCTACATACAAAGGCCAAGATTGCGTGACTGAAATGCCTTAGGTGAAGAGGACAGTTGGTCAGTGGAAATGTCAGTCCTATTTCCTGCTGCCTCTCATGAAATGTCCACTGGTCCATTTGCCACATCACTTTGATTCTGGCTCAGCCTGGTATACAATTCCTGTGGCTATGCCACCTTGAGTGCTCACCCATTATCTCGTCTCTGAAAGGCATTTATCATTTTCTTTGCAAATACTTGCTCGTCCATTCTTTATAGTATAACTTCTCTTTTTCTTGAAACATTTCCTTCTCTTGCTTATGAGACATCACTCCCTCTTCGTTCTTTTCCTACTTCAGGGACTGCTCTTACTCAGTCTCCTTTCCTGATTTCTCCTTATCTTCCAAAACTTTAAATGTTGGAGTACTAAGACCTCTTCTGTTCTCTATCTCTGATTCTGCCAAGTGATCTCAAGTATATGATTAACAGGGAGCTAGTGAGTGTTAAGCATTAAAGACAGACTACTTGCCTGGGCAGTGTGGCTCAGTGGTTGAACACCGACCTATGAACCAGAAGGTCACGGTTCAATTCCAGGTCAGGGAACATTCCTGTTTGCAGGCTGGATCCCCAATGTGGGGTGTGCAGGAGGCAGTCAATGATTCTCTCTCATCATTTGTTGTTTCTATCTCCCTCTCCCTTCCTCTCTGAAATGAATAAAAATATTTTTAAATAATAAATTAATAAAGACATACTGGCTCCGAAATGGAATTTTCTGCTTGATGTATCAGAACGTCTTCTAGAAGGTTGTAAGTACATCACACCCTCACCATGAGTTAACATTACTTAATGATGTGTGTGTATCACCTGCATCATCTTGTTTATGCTCTGTGGTATGTGCTCCATCCTTTACAGCTGGGAAGGTCAAAAACCTAAACAAAATCAGCTACTGCCCTGGTGTCTTTTTTATTTATATATATTTTTTATTTATTTCTTTTTAAATATATCGTTATTGATTTCAGAGAGGAAGAGAGAGGGATATAGAAGTAGAAACATCAATGAGAGAGAATCATTGATTAGCTGCCTCCTGCTGCCCCCTATTGGGAGCGGGGGGATCGAGTCTACAACCTAGGCATATGCCCTTGGCCGGAATTGAACCTGGGACCCTTCGGTCCACAGGCCAACGCTCTATCCACTGAGCCAAACCAGCTAGGGCTGCCCTGGTGTCTTAATCTCATCAGTATATGTAACCAGCAGACTAGCTGGACGCTTCCATGGACCAGACAAGATCCACTTTATGCCTGGACAGGGCCAGGATGGATATCATCAACGGTTGTTTCTCATATTATTTCTATGCTTCCAAGCCCTTTTCTAATGGTCAAATCTTTTTTCTTTCACTATGGAAATCCTTTCATGAAGAAATAGTCAAATATTTTCAACCAGGAAACAATTTGGTATCTTCAAAGTAACTTTATAAATCTCTAATCTGGTACAGTCTGTATTTTTTACACATTTTACCTCTCAGAATACAATGTTATTTCTTTCTTTTTCATATATTTAGAAGGTCATTCACTGTTACATGTGTTCTGGCTATAAATTCATAATACTATGGAAATCTGTTGGAGCAGGAGTGGGTAGGTATATGAGCAGTGGCCGGGTCTAGTGCGGTGGAAGAAGCGGTGTGAGAATTCAGATGCATTGGCTTTCTCCATACGGACCGATAAGCAAAGTTCATCTAGGCAGAAGGAACAGCATGTGCAATGGTGTAGAATCATGAAAAAATAAAACATATTCAGAGACTGAAACTACTTAAATACAGTCTGGGAAGTGATTATTTCAATTTAAAAAGTAGGTTATCAGAGGACTCAGCTCCTGCTTAAATAACAGAACCCAAAACTCACACAGTAATACATAGTATGGCATAGAGGTCAAAGACATCAGAATTTGGAGTCAGATTTGTGCTATTACCTCAGCTTCAAAAATTATTCTTTGTATGACCCAGGGCAAATGACTTAACATCATACGCCTTCACTTCCCAACTTGTCAAATGGGAAATAGTACATAATTTTACCTATTTCATAGAGTTATTACAAGGGTTAAATTAGACAGTATCCTTGACCAGTGGTTCTTGACTGTGGCTCATTTGGCCCCCTGGGGACATTTAGTAATGTCTGGAGATATTGTTGATTGTCATGACTCAAGTCGGGGAAAGAGGTTGCTACTGGCAATAGCAGATAAAGGTCAGGGGTACTGCCTAATTCCCTACAATGCACAGCACAACCCCCCACAACAAGGTTATTTATCAAAGGTGCTGAGCTTGAGAAACTCTAACTTAGCCTAATGCTTAGCTTATAGTGTTCAGTCAAAAAACCTACCCAGAAAGAGAGGAGGAGGAAGAGGCAGAGGAAGGAGGATGGATGCTGCTGGACAAAGGAGATGAATTCATTGCAGCTACTTCATGTTATGGGGAATGTCAAGCCATCAAGACCTGCTGTCATCGGTACATCCTCTCATCCCAGAGCCAGCTGTCTTTCTACGTGGACAATTGGTCATAGGGCGCCAAGATGAGAATTACAGAGTAATGGGCCTAGAAGAGCAGTCAAGCACCTGCCCACAATGAAGTTCTTTAACACAAGGAGTCACCAAACCTCCTGGTACCTCTCACACACAGCCACCATCTCCCGTCCCGTAAACAAGTCTCTCAGGCCTGAGAACAACCAATAGCAAGATCTGGTAACTATGGTTGGCAGTTCACTCGATCCACTAGCCTTGATATAGTGAATCATCACAGCTTAGGTCTCATGGACCAGATCTGTATTTTAAAAAGGATCACAGCACACTGTCCAAACAGGTCTTGCCTATAAAACCTGAGAAGCCCAAATACTTCTGATGATCCCCCAATCCAAGGGCTAGGAATGGCTGCGACGAGAACGGAGGGTGCCCGATGAGTGCAGGGTTAGCTCCAGCTAACCACACTTTGGCAGAACAAAATACAGAAGCGAGTCTGTGCCCACAGAGGCTTGAGCCACAAACCCAGAAGCAATCTGCATGTATACATGATGTGGAAAGAACTGCTTGTCAGATGTTGGTTTTTCTCAGCCACAGCTTCGCATGCAGTGGTATCATCTTCAAATTATGAAAGACAGTTTGAGTCTTTAACTACCCAGGCGTGAGAGAAACTAATGAAGGAGAATGCCCGATGTTGACAAGTTAATGTCTCAGCAGGGAGGACCAATTAGGAAATGTGTCATTTAGGGTGCTGCCTATACTACCAGAATCCACCCAAACAGCGTCTCTGTTTGAACTGGCGTCTTGGGGTGATGGATAAATATTGAGGCTCTGGAGCCAGACAGAACAGGGTTTGAAGACCAGCTCCGCAGTTCATGGGACATGTAATATTTTCTCGATGCTAGAAAGAGGATGATAGTAATGGCTATTTCATTGTGAAGATTAAATGTGATATTTCGGAATTCCAACCACCGCACCCAGCGCAGGGTTACTCTTTGTTAAATTGTGCTATTGGTGTCCATCAAAGAAATCACTTGAGAGCAGAGGACAGAAGTCCTGTCAATCATATCCCATGTAGATAACTGTGAATGGGGCACAGGGGCACATGTAGAGAGAACTGTAAGCTAGAACTGTGACTCATGAATTTATGATTCTTCCTAGACGTGGACATAGCCCTTCTTACGTTTTGATATGTCTTCTCAAACATTTCTCCTTCTATGTTCTTTTCCACATCCATATTGCCACCATTTTGAGAAGAAAAGAATGTTTATTTTGAATCACTTCTTCCTCGTACACTTTTCTTTCTTTGCCATGATATTGGGCAACCATTGTGGCACCTGCAGATATGTGTTGGCAACTGAAGTTCCACTGGGAGAAGTTTGTATCGGTCAGCGCAATGGTTCAATGTCAGTGACTATCATGAGAAAACAAAACCATCTTTTCCTAAAATTCAGAAGCTAAACTACTATCTCAAACACCACACCTCAACTGAACTTTAAGGGAAAATTTGCTCCTTAAAGAAATGCTTGGGCCCTAGCTGGTTTGGCTCAGTGGCTACAGAGTCAGCCTGCAGACTGAAGGGTCCCAGGTTCAATTCCAGTCAAGGCACATGCCGGGTTGTGGCTCAATCCCCAAGAGGGAACCAATCAATGATTCTCTCTCATCATTGATGTTTCTCTCTCTTTCCCTCTCCCTTCCTCTCTGAAATCAATAAGTATATTTTTTAAAAAGAAATGCTTGGTAAAATATTAGTTTCATAGATGAGGCACTGAGGGGAATAGGTTAGAATATTACAGTGAGAGGAAGGCAAGGAGCATGAATTTAATTAAATAGGCATTTCTTGGGACTGATCTGTGACTGTGAATGTATCAGAGTTCATTAGTAAGTGAAACTTAATAAGAAATGACATGAAAGTTAACATATTTTTGAAGGCTCAATATGTGCCCGGCACTGTTTTAATCTTTTATATATATTGTCA
The DNA here is from genome assembly GCF_000412655.1 of Myotis brandtii. Taxonomy (NCBI): domain Eukaryota; kingdom Metazoa; phylum Chordata; class Mammalia; order Chiroptera; family Vespertilionidae; genus Myotis; species Myotis brandtii. Next base: position 336,426 of record NW_005362626.1, on the reverse strand, counting down.
CAACAATCTTATGAGATGGAAACTATGGCACCCACATTTGGCAAGCTAAGAAAAAGGGTTAGAGAGATGTATCAAGATAAGATGGCCAGTAAGTGGCAGACCCGGGGTTTCAACTCAAACGGTATGAGTCCAAAGCATTCCCTTTGAATTTCCACACTTTAATGCCTCTGAATAAAAGTAAGAAAACATTGCCTATCGGACACCATTCAAAATCTATACAGCAATCCATTTCAGCAAATAACATTATGAAATGAAATGATGCTATCCTCATAAAACAATTTAAATGGCTTTGCTTCCTGCCAAAGACTAATACTGTATTTTAAGGAGAAGAAAGAGATTTGTTAATTCACTGGGCTTAGACAGTGACTCTACAAAACATTCAGGATTTGGTAACTGTAATGATCTTAATGAGGTGTTTTTTTATTCCAAGTGTCTAACATTTTTACTGGAAAGAAAGATGAAATTTTCTCCAAGTAGTCTAACAACTATAAAGGGCTGTCTTAAAGTTTTCTGATTTTTCATTGCCTTATTCTATTTAATTCACAAATTCCCCTTGCTTCCCCTGAAGTGAATAAAGCATAAATTCAATCTGTTTTCTAATTGGTTCACAAGCACCATCTAGTGAAGAAACAGAATAATTACAGAACAATTCCTACTGGTGATCACGATTTAATCTGTACCAAATACAAGTCTAGACATGCCCCATTGTACCACTGTTCTAAAACAGAATGAGATTTGTTAAATGCAAGCAATGTGGACACGGTTAAAAATAGAATGTGCTTGAAGTTCTGTTATTGTTTTAAATTTTTAGAAATTGAGAATTAGCTTGCTTTCTTTTTCCCACTCCCATTGGCCTTTCTACTACCAATGATTGTGGGTGCACAGAAAGCATTTCATTTATTTTTTTTTAAATATGTTTTTATTGATTTTTAAAGAGAGGAAGGGAGAGGGAGAAAATCATTGATCAGCTGCCTCCTGCATGCCCCCTCCCTACTGGGGAACAAGCCCACAACCTGGGCATGTGCCCTGACCAGAAATTGAACCGGTGACCATTTGGTGCACAGAGGACACTCAACCAACTGAGCCATACTGGACAGGGCCACAGACAGCATTTTAAATGGCACATTTCACTGTACCAATATCTAGAGTGTGCGTTTTTTTTAATTTGTTTTTCTGTATAAGCCCAAACTCTGCTTTCTTTCTCCTCCTTTTCATTTATCACACTAAATTTTTTAAATATATTCACCTAATCATTGATCAAAGACAATCTCTTCCCTCAAGAAGCGCACAATCCAGTAGACATAGACTTTAGGGAAATAAAGTATTACAGGTGTTACAACAGAGCACAGTGTAGAGTAGAATTAGTCCATTCTAAGGGTCAGGAAGAATGGCTACCACTTTGTAATTTCTTTGGAGGGCAAGGGGCACATCTTTTTCTATAGCAGGAGCTCTCCTAGTCAACCTCCATTTAACCAACCCGCCACATTAACCAGAGCTCACCATCCCCTCCCCATGCCCATGGCACACTGACTACTGAGGCCTAGCGGGCTACTCTAAAACATTCGGGAACTTCTGTTCCTACCAGCTGAGTAGAATGCTTAACGAGAGGCAATTGGATTTTGTCCCCAAATACATACATACATGCCAGTTTAAGTTGCAGTTACACAATATTAATTACATAATTTAAGTAAATACTGTATCAGTTGATCAAATATAAGTTCAAAAATCAGTCTCAAATTAAATACAGAAGATTGGAGAGAAATCATAAAAATCTGGAAGGAATCTGCATTCAGTTTGATTTAAAGATGTTTTCAGATTCTTGCTCTGATTTTTTATTTTTTTAAACTAGAAATCTTAGCTGATACTTATACGTATGTTTTACACAAGCAAGACAATGCACAGCGTCGCTAGGATCTCAAACTTTAAAAGGAAGTGGGGGAAAAGATGACAAAAGGATTCATTACCAAGAATAATCTTAAAAAGGCATAGAGGTAGAAGAAATGTGCCAAAGAAAGCAAAAGTACAAAATGAGCTCAAGACTGTGGAAAAATAGAACAATAAACTGGGCTCTTTAAATTGTATTTAGGAAAAATGAGCTCATGAGAGGTACAAGACTTTGGCCTTTGGAAAGCATTGCCATAATAACAAGAAGCAGAGGGAAGGCTGATTTCCTCAAACCCTATTTTCTTTTCTTCTTCGCAGAATGAACTTGATCTGGAAAAGGTAGAAGAGAGGACTTTATAAAGAACCTCCAAATGTGATTTGTACATGCAGTTTCCGAGTGCAACTCCAAGATGTGCCTTGAGGTGGCCAAAGCTGTCAGCTCTTTTTGAGGAATCGAGACAAGCAGGAGAAATGCTAACAGAGTGATCGTGACCTTCCAAAAAGGGCAAGAAGTATATATTGCACGTGATGGACTAGAAAATATGCTTACCATTCTCAACCTCACTCTGAACAAAGTATTAAAATCACAGGCTACAAACATTTAAAAAGGGAACAGTGTTGGGTGTGAATCATGATTAGTTCATAGGAAACAAGTCCTACCAAAACGAACTCATTTGTTTTTGTATGTTTATTAGGTTAGTCAGTTTCCTATTTCTGTGTATGTTTAGAAGACATTTGACAAAGCTTTTAAAGATACCCTTCTGGACAAAAAGTGAAGAAATTGCTGTTTGTGCCCGAATAACAAAAGATCAGAGTCAGCCTTGGAGAACAGTCTGTAGCGTGGGTTGCCCTGTTTTGTCCTGAGCCCAAAATAATAAGGACATTTTTTTTCCTCGATGAATTCAGTAAGGAAATTGATGCCATACTTGCAGGTGACACAAAGTTAGGACTAGTCAACCCATTAGATGGCAGACTCAGTATCTGATCCCAAAGGACAGAACATGGGCCCAAATGAGTCAAGGTTAAAAAAAATAATAATAAAGAAAACTATAGTGAATAAGTGGGACAGACATTATCAGCAGTATGTGTGGGAAAAGAGTTGAGGATCTTAATTCTTTTTTTTTTTTAATTTTAGAAACAGCGTCAAAGAGATAATATGCTCGTAGACTGTATTAATTACAGTAGCAGTACCCTAGAGAAGACACATTTTCCATAGTGGCTGGTCAGTGGTGTCAAATGTTATGGAGATGCCCAAGAAAGTGAGTTCTGAGGTTTACATCTGGTGATAAGGAGGTCATTGTTGACTTTCAAGAGAGTGATTTCAGCTAAGTAAGTCGGTCAGCATCCAACAACAAAGGCTTTTGAGGAATGTAGAGAGTGTGAGCAAAAATAAACTACCCGTTTGAGACTTTTGATTGGTAAAGAAAAAAATAGCTTTTAAATAGACAAGATAAAGTAATATTGAATTAATGTTAAGTTCTCCTGTTTTAGAAAGCTTGGATAATTTCATGCAATTAAGAGCAAAAACTATAATTAAAACTCAAGAGCCCTCTGTGTAGTGTCCTTAGAGTAGACTATTGTCCAGCTTCAGCTATGCTCTGCCTCTAATAACAATTTTTTGTATTTTATATTACTTCTACATTTATTATACAAATAAGCATACCAAAGAGACTAGCTCTGGAGTAATATAGAAGACCTAGGCCGAAACCAGTTTGGCTCAGTGGATAGAACGTCGGCCTGAGGACTGAAAGGTCCCAGGTTCGATTCCGGTCAAGGGCATGTACCTGGGTTGCGGGCACATCCCCAGTAGCGGGTGTGCAGGAGGCAGCTGATCGATGTTTCTCCCTCATCGATGTTTCTAACTCTCTATCTCTCTCCCTTCCTCTCTGTAAAAAATCAATAAAATATATTTTATAAAAAAAAAAGAGAAGACCTAGAATATAGAGCAGAATTACTGGACTAGTAAAAGGACTTTGAGAGGGGTCTAAATTATGAACAATTACAGACAGAAAGATAATTTTCTGCAAAACCTCAATCAACTCTACTGTAGAGAAGCAACCTCTACAGGGAACATGGACCAATGTTAAACAAAAGAGAAAGTCAGACAATGATGAAGAACCCAGATAATAACAAAGAGCAGGATCAGAAATAGAGGCAGGATGGAGATGCTGCCCCAACCAGCCTGGACTACAGACTCTGTAACTGGCTAGTAGAAAGGAGTGGCAATCAACACCAGAACCATGATGTTTACTGGTGCTGGCTTCAGAAACACAAGATTTAGTATTAAAATGAGACTGATTTTTTAAAATAAACTTTTAATATATTTTTATTGATTTCAGAAAGGAAGGGAGAAGGAAAGAGAGATAGAAACATCAGTGATGAGAGACAATCATCAATCGGCTGCCTACTGCACACCCCCTACTGGGGATAGAGCCGGCAACCCAGGCATGTGCCCTTGACTGGGAATGGAACCAGTGACCTCCTGGTTCATAGGTTGACACTCAACTACTGAGCCACACTAGCTGGACCATGATGTGGTTTTGTAGTGGAATTATTTCTAGCTTGTTACATGGATCTGTATGCTTAATTACAATAATGGTCTATAGCGATGCCATTAAAAAAGAAAAAAAGAGAAGAAAAGGAAAACTCAAGAGCAGCCTGCACTTGAAAACGAGTAGTTCATCCTAGAATGAAGCACATGACTCTTCTCATGGCACCTCCCCAATATGACAAATTCTGTATTTCTAAAAGGTGAAGAAATCTCTTGGAAAAACTGACTCTGCCAAACACATGCATGAAGTTAAGCAAATGTCAAATTGGTACATTAAGCTGTACTTCTTTGCTTCTTTGTTTAGCAACCCGAAGAGTTCACAAATTACAAGTAGTCCCAATTTACCAAGAAGTTGTTTTTTCTAAAAGTTCATTGGCAAATCAGTTCTGTGACAGCATCGTGTTGTGGTTCAGAGTGGAGGCAGGCTGCCCAGGTTCAAATCCGGACCCCACCACCTACTTAATTAATTGGACTCCAGCTTCCACCGCTATAGAATGAGACACCTACTCAAAGCATTGTTTTGTTGGGATTAATGACATTGACAGTTCTTAGACTCGTGCCTGGCGTATAGTGAGTATTCAAGCTTGTTGACTATTGTTATCATTAGCACACGTACAGGAACAGGAGCACAGTAACTAGGTCCTACAGCAGGGGGATCAGAGGGACTGCAGTTACAGAAAAGGGTGAGAGAGAAACGTGTCCCCAGGGTTTGGTAAAATGTCTCTACCTCTCCCTATGCATAAGGAGAGACTCCTCCCTAGGTTACATTTCCCAAAGTGTTTAGCAAAACACATTTACATTCCAAAGAGCACGTTAAGCAAAAATAAATAAATAAATTTAAATGCTTAATTAAATTTAAAAATTCAGTAATCCAATGACAATGGGGAATGTTGTCTATTATATCCTTTCCTCTTGGAGAGTTACAGTGCATGGTATCAGTCCTGGGATTAAAAAGAGAAAAGTACTGCCCTAGCCGGTTGGGCTCAGTGGATAGAGCATCAGCCTGCAGACCTAAGGGTCCCGGGTTTGATTCCAGTCAAGGGCATGTACCTCAGTTGCAGGCTCTTCCCTGGCCCGGGCCCAGGTTGATGTGTGTGCAGGAGGCAACCAATTGATGTGTTTTTCTCACATTGATATTTCTCTCTGTCTTTCCCTCTCTCTTCCATTCTCTCTAAAAATCAATGGAAAAATATCCTCGGGCGAGGATTACAAAAAAAGAGAGAGAAATACTGTTGAATATTATTTAACTCAGCATTTTCTAAACTTTTGTGACCATCAAACCCAACTTCCTCTTACCTGCCATTAGCACCACATTGGGGAGGCGCTTCCACAGGTCAGTTGCTTCCCAGGTATTCTCAGTTAAAGAACGAACAGCAGTTATGCCTAAGGAAATAGAAGTGGAGGCTCTGACTCACAAGCCTCAGAGAATTGTGAAGATGCTACCCATAATTTGAATATTGGTTAAATCATGATTGCTATTCTTGCTCAACCCATCCAAAGTCAGAACAGCAATGTTAAAACAAAACATAAAACTCCAACATTTCCTTTTCTCTGCTCATTGTAGTAAATCCACTATACATAATTTTTCTGTTTAATTTTTATGGGCTTTAATGAAGATAAATCTGAGAACTCTAAAGTGCATTGATGCATTATAGTTCTTCCTTAATAAATCCAAAATTGTTTCATTTTAAAAGAAAGGGAAGCTTTTAACTATTATTGCATGAAAAAACAGGTAATATTTATGGCAGCTCAGTGAAGTTTTTACAATGCATTCTAGTACTCATGCTAGCTCTTACTAGTTTTCTTGCTTCTGGTAATGTTTTTTATCTATGGGTTAGAATTTAAATGGATCAGATGTAGCAAGGGGGCCCACATTGCTCTAATAAGTCGTTTCAACACAACTCTCTTAGCTTTAATTTCCCTTTTTGAAACATCTCATAGATGTTTTAGAATGCCATGTGTCTTTTTTCCTGCCCACAATGGTAATAAAACAATTGGTCTGGGCACAAAAATTTCTAACATAAGAAGAGAGAATTTAATTATTCAGAATCTCAATTTATTCATTCATTCAACAAATACCTGTTGCACACATTCCATGTGCTAGAATATATGCTAAGTATTTGAAATACTACAGTAAACAAAAATAGATAAGATCTCTATCCCTTTGGAGCATCTAATCCCAGAGGGTATATATATGATATAATCTATATAATAAAAACCCAGTTGTTGTGACGCCATAACAACCAAAGACCGGTCACCAGGAGGCTGTGTGCGCAGTGAGGCGTGCGGGTGGGTGGGGCCGTGCAATTTTGTGTGTTGGGCTTCTAGTTACATATTAAAAAGATTGAAATGAAATTGCTCTGAAGAAGAGATATTTGGTTCTATGAGCACCTATAATAGAAAAATTGACTTAATCAGAGGGACCCAGGACACCTCCCTAAGAAAGCATTAATGGAATCAGGAACTAAAGGAAGAACAGTCATTAAATGGATGACAAAAGAGGGGGAAGCCCACAGGTGGGCAAGACCCTGGTAAGCAAGGGCCTGGTGCCCATCCCTCTCAGCCATTTCTTGGGAAAGTAAACTGACAAGCTAACCCTGACTCAATGGTGAATGACAAAAAATAATGCCATGTGTCCAGGGATAGTTGCATTTTCATTCTTGAAGATGGAGAATCTTAGCTTGGGAGTGGAGGGGGAGGAGGGGGGTTATAATTTAAATAATGTTGAAGCTTTAAGTACTAGGAGAGGCTGATAAGGAAGCTATTCTGGAGTAAGCAGGGCTCCCAGGGGCTCCCAACTAATGCTGCCTGGAAGAATGAAGGGAAGTGGAGATAATGGAAAGAAGGAAGAAGGAATCTAAGAAAGAGATGGAACTAAGTTAATGCATAGTTGTGTTTTTTTAAATAAAAAAAAAGATGAAATAAAGTTTGTTATTAATCCTCTGTCATAGCTTGTTTTAGACTTCCTCTACTGTGTAACAAACCGCCCCTAACAACAATTTACTTCTCAGAATTCTGGTTAAGATTCCAGCAAGGCTCGGCGAGGGTTCTCCTGCCCTCGGGTGCAGCTACCTTCGGCTGGGAAGTCCAAGACAAACTCTAATCCTACAAGACTCTCCAGGTTGCCTCTCATGATTGGGTCCAAGCTTCATTATACAATGGCAACGGGCTCCCAAGAGGAAACTTTCCAAAAGGCCCAGCCCCAATGCACAGCACTAATCAAGCCTCAGGCTGCATGTCACTTGCTAATGCCCCATCGGCCAGAGCAAAGCACAAGCCCAGAGTTAAAGAAGGATTGATTCACAGATGCAAGAACAAGAATTCCAAAACGGTGTCTTTTTCCGCATATGTACATATACTATTGCCACAGCGTCATTAAAAAGGTTTAGCCTTCTCCTTCTATCATATCTGCAAATGTTCTCCACACACACACCCACGCCCTGCCGCAAAGAAGACAAATTTTACAGGGTTTTTAAGTCCCTCGTGGCATTTAACTGTGCTCTTTAAAAAAAACACAATCATTTATATGGGAGAATCACCAAGTCAATGTATCACTGAATTCATTTGTAAAAGGGGGTGAAATGGGAGTCACCCAATTTTGCCATTTGTGAGGAGAAATGGTTGAAATTATTGAATAAGAGGTTTAATCGCCTGTGATTTCAATGATTCATGCCATCCCAGTTCCTTATCGCAAATGGGCTGTGCTGGAATTCATGACGTGTGATCAGGGAACTGCGCCAGCTAAGGTTCAATCCAGGAGGCAGAACTGCTGTGTGTGAAAGGAAAAAAGCGATGTTAGGGATCAGCTTCACAGGATTGCGAGTGCTGGGGAAGAAGGCTATGGGCTCCGCTATGTGCAGGGACTAGGCCAGCAGGACTGACACCCCGACATGAAGTGGGGGAGAGCGAAGGCAAGCTGGAACTGCGTCTGTCGCACACTCAGCCACACAGGGGACCTGCAGCAGCCGCTGTCCTTCCCCACGGAGCTGTACACTGCCCAGCCCAGGGTGTGAGAAGCCAAAGACCGAGATCCAGGGGGAGTGGAAGAGCTGGGGTCCCAGCGCATGGGCAAAGCCAACAGTGGGCCCAAGGTTAGCCAGGAGAGCACAGGCTCGGACGGCTTCACCCCACCTTCCACAGCTCACTCTGGGTCTCCAGGGCTACCCTGAAATCAGACAGGAAGGAAGTTCTGAGAGATGTACCTCCAGCTGAGCTGAATGGACACAAAACGCCCATCATGTGCTCACCACCTCTGAGAAACTCACCCATCGGGGAATTTTCAGGTGCTTCTCCAGCATTTATATGCTTCTCACCTGGTGGACTGACCTGAGATCCACCCAGAAGCTTGAAGAAAACCTCAGGCTTTAGGAAAACTAAAACCACTGAGTGGCTGCTGCCCAGTGTCAGTTGACTCTGTTTCCTTGGTAACCTGAGCCTCTGAAATGCAAAGAATAGAGTTCCTCCTTCACTCATGCTCTAAGAAAACTGGGGGAAGGACCAAACTGTGAACGTGACTAGAAATGTTATTTTTTATTTTACTTTTGCTTGAGAGCAGCATGAGAAAAGGAAGTCTGGTCAGTACTAAAATTGACAAATGACTATTGAAAGGCATTTTTTGAAATGTGACTTATTCCAAGGGTTATGACCTCAAACCTGCTCCTCACACTAACATTAAAAATGGTAGTCCCATAGCAAGAGAATTTTATTTAAAACATTAAAAACTATTCATTGAACATCAACACTGTGCTACATATTTGAAGAGAAGTACTGCCTTTGAAATTTCTTGATTCGGTGAATTTTCACGTTTTCTCCTGCATTTAAATGTCTGCTTCTGCCTTGTCTGACTAACCATCTCTTGCTCATCTTCCAGAACCCTCCTCTGCAAAATCTCCCCAGAATTCCCTACTCTTACCCCAGGCAATAATAATCAGTATTCTCTACAAGCTACCGCCATAACTCACAAATTATTCATTCTTGCACTTACACCAAAACAGAACTGTATTACCCTTATATGATCCCATACTATAGTTCAAGGGACCATGTCACAGGTATCTGTTACCTGGCACAGCACATGGCACCCAATGAATAATGAACGGTTGGGCTTCTCATGGCCACTCCATCATGTATTTTATAGCTGGGAGACCAAACCAAGACAATGGTGGGGGGAACAGAATTCAAAACATTTCAAGTATAAGTGATTTCTCACATCACCTTATGATCTTAAAAATGTCACTTATTGCTACCATTGGCTTTTTGGTGGCTTCTTCGCATTTGAATTGCAACTCCTCACTCCACATTCCTCCCAAAAATCACATGCCAATGATCTCTGGTTCCTCACCCCTTGGACATCCCCTATTTCCATTTGGAATCTGAAAAAATTAAGGTGGTTTGGGTTTCACCCACCTCATGAACGCTCTCTCTTTCCCCAGGGCCTTGGCCGACCCCACCCCATGGGGAGTGAATGTCCTCATGCTCAGCACACTTCTCCACCTTGACGGGGCCCCTCATCGCACAGGCTCATGCATTGGGAGCACCTATTATGCTAAGCTCTACCTTATTGCCCACATTCTCCCCTGCAATCAATTCAATTTCATGCTCAGGTAATGGCCTGAAAATATTAAATCATGGCCGTTAGAAACATGTTTATCTTCTTTGTTCCATTTTACTCAACTTCCTTTATTTCTGTGGGAGAAAAAAATATTACTCCAGAGGAGCAAAAAGCTTACGCATAAAATAGGAACCATGACATTTTTTGAAATGACCAAGCACTTGTAATTTAAGAAAGGAATATAATTAATTGGCAGAAAATATGGTTCTTGTTGTTCCATCTGCCACAGGGTAATTATGGGAAGATTGTAATATTTGTTCGTGCTCCAAATTCTCCAGTGAAAAGTACAATTAATAACATATACAGAAATTAGTATTTTTAATATATATTGCATTAGTACAAAAATATTAGATGGGCTAGAAACACTAACTTGTGTGCTTAAAAAGACAATAATTATCAAAAGAGCTGTGCTTAGACTTTTTTTGTCTTTGTTTCAGATGTGCTCCAACTATGAATGAATGGTTCTTTTCAACTTCTCGCTATAGATTTAATACCAAAGCACTGCTGATAAACTAGTAGAAATTGGACATTAGAGCATTTTATAGTCCTCACAGGGAAAGGGGCAAGGAAAAAAAAAACCTTCCCAAAACAACTCAATGTCTCGCTAAATTTTTAAAAATACAGATATCTGAAGCAATTCAGTTAGTCTCAGGAGAATAAATGGCTCTTTCAAATGCTTTGACTAAGCATTTTGGCTCAATTCATTTCAAGTTACTTAAATAATAGAGCACCTACTACTTTCTTTGTGGAAATAACATTAATATTCTATTCTCACCTAAAAACCTTTAAAAAGTTTCATCCTAAGTATAGATAGTGATAGTGGGATGTTTTATATAGTGAGACTGCTATATCCTCTACCTTATTGCTCTAAACATCCTGTAACTTCTTTTTCCATTAAGGCCAAAGAAGAATATGAGGATGTCAATGTGCAAAGATAGTAACCAATATACACTGGTTACCAGATAGGACAATATACATCCCAAAGGATGTCAGCCTGGACAGGTAAAGACCAAGCACCTGACCACTCCACTCACCCTTAGATGTTGTGTAATTCACCATGCTCTCTACTCCACTTTGCCTCTGAATAAAGATGTGTCTCCAGGAGCAGGATGAGGAGAATGAAACACCCTGAATGAAGGTCAAGTTTCCATCACCCAAGAAAATGGGAGCTCAAGAGAGGAATTAGGTTCAGTTATAGAAAAATCAAGTCATATGTTAGCACATTTGAGTTTGTGACCTGGGAGATGAAAATTCATAGCAAACAGCTTTGGCTGTCAGACGGGAAGGTGTCAGATGTCACAGCAGGTGAGAAGGTTGAGCAGGTACGGTCCTGGGAAGCAAAACCAGAAAGGATGGGGATCTGCTGCAAAGCCATCTCTATTCTGCTTCTAAGTAGAAAAAGCATCCTCAGGATTTAGGCTTTTGTGTTTGTGGCAAAACTGGCAGCAGCTGCTTAAAGAGAGAATGGTGGAATAACCAGCAACTTCGGTAGTGTTACAGACGATGAAGGTGTGGATGTTCCTTCCTATCATTTTGTAAGGGGTTGGCATCCTCCTACTAGAATTTTAACTGGGTTAAAAATATATATATTCAAAAAATGGGCAGAAGACCTAAATAGACACTTCTCCAAAGTGGACATACTAGTACAAATGGTCAAGAGACATATAAAAAAAATGTTCAATGTTACTAATCATCAGAGAGATGCAAATTAAAATGACAATGAGGTATCACCTCATACCTGTCAAAATGGCTACCATCAATAAATCAACAAACAAGTGCTGGGGAGGACATGGAGATAAGGGAACCCTAGTACACTGCTGGTGTGAATGCAGACTGGTGCAGCCACTATAGAAAACAGTATGTATGGAGTTTCCTCAAAAAATTAAAAATGGAACTGCCATTTGACCCAGTGATCCCACTTCTGGAATATATCCTAAGAAACCAGAAACACCAATCAGAATGAATATATGCACCCCTATGTTCATAGCACTGCAATTTACAATAGCTAAGATCTGGAAGTAGCCCAAGTGCCCATCAGTAGATGAGTGGATAAAATAAGTTGTGGTACATTTACACAATGGGATACTATGCAGCAGTAAAAAAGAAGGATCTCTTTCCCTTTGAGACAGCATGGAGGGACCTGAAGAGTATCACGCTAAGTGAAATAAGTCAGTCAGAGAAAGACAAGTACCACATGATCTCACTTATATTTGGAATCTAATGAATAAAATAAACTGATTAATAAATAGATCCAAAGACATAGAAGCATAGAACAGACTGCAGAATCTCAGAGGGGGGGGGGGGGGGGGGGGGGGGGGTGAAGATTAACCAAAGAGCCTATATATGCATATACTAGTAGGCATAACCCATGGGCACAGACAATAGTGGAGTGAAGGCCTCAGGAGGGGACGAGACTGGGGAGGGAGAGTCAATAGGATAAAAGGGGGATATCTGTAATACTTTAAACAATAGAGATAAATTTTAAAAAGAGGGGGAAAATATATATATATATATATGTGTGTGTATATATATATATATATATATACACACACACACACACACACACACATATATATACATATACACACATATATATATATATACTCAAATAGTTTGGTATAATATGGCTCTTCCCTTCCATGAATGACATCCTTTCCTTCCCTATTTTTAACAGACGTCAAAAAGTGGAAAGTGGATTTTGCTAGCAACCAGTATCAGAGTTTGTCTCACTCTGCTATTTTCCACTGATGTGTGGACAGGATGTTGTTTAGCACAGGATTAGTACTCATTAACTAGGAGCTACTGTTACTATCCCCCACCCATTGAGCTACAAACATGAATGGGGACAGTCTTTCTATCTTGAATTTTTTGAAAGCTAAGGTAAACTTTCAGTTAGTGATGAGAACTGCCTACATGAGGTCAATGTGGAACACACATAATAATGCATTCCCCTTCCCCCACCCTGTATGGCAACATATTTATGAACATGCTGTTGTGCTTATTTTATCAAAAGGGTGATATACACTGTAGAAATGTGTAACCAATAGTGATTCAAGATGTAGAAGCCAACAGCACCTTCATCCAATTACTCATCGTGGGCTCATCTCTAAAATCCATGCTTTGGTGCTGCCTATACAGTGTTCTGGGTAAGATGAATTACAGCAAAAACCAAAACCCGTGGAGGTACTCTGAACTTCTTACACGTACAGCATCCTCATAGGATTTTCTGTTACAGCTGTTGAACGTTCTATTGGTCTCATTTACAATGATGACTCTAACCACTAAAAGACCATGTTTCCAAATTACTACATTTATACCCAACACTAATGAAGCAGTTGTCCCCATTCAGGGTGGACCTGTAATGTATCTAAATGTCCATGTCCATTTATACCCAATGGGACAAAACCACACAGCTAGCTAGCTACCATTTGCAAGAACAAAATTTTCCATGAATCAGTAAAGCCCTAAAAGCTTTCAAAGGCCTTTTCCAGGAGTAATTTCTGACACATAGTATTCCAGTAAACTCGGAGAGTATAGTCTCTGCTAATCCAAAAAGGATATATCCCAGACCTGCAGTGGATGCCTGAAACCACATATATTACCGAACCTTATATATACAGTTTTATCCTATACATGCATACCTTTTCACTCAAAAGAAGGACTTTACACCTTTTCTTTGAAATATTTGAATTGCCAGCATCACTACTCTTGGGCTCTGGGGCCATTATTAAGGAAAATAAGAGTTACTTGAACACAATGTCAATCTGATAACCACAACATCCACAGTGTGTAAAGTGTGTACACGCTGGACAAAGGGATGATTCACATTCTGGGGGGGACAGAGTGGGACCTGTGAGAATTCAACAGCAGGCTACTCAGAACAGCACACAATTTAAAACTGATAAACTTTTTATTTCTGGATTTTTCCATTTAATATTTTCAGACCACAATTGACTGCAAATAACTAAATCCATGGAAAACGTAACTGCAGATGACTGTAGTGACAAAAGATCCTATCTAATAAAAGAGGAATATTCAAATTAACTGTCACTCCGCAACAAAGATGGCGGCGCCCATAGGGGGATGGGAGGATGCTGGCGGCAGCGCCCTGGCGACGTGAGCCCAGCATTCTGCGCCACAGCCGCACGGAGGGAGGGGCCTCTGGCCAGAGGCCGGGGCGTGGGACGCTGGGCTTGCAGTCAACCCCGGCAACGAGCCCAGTGTCCCACGCCCCAGCCTCTCAGAGGGAGGACCTCTGGCCAGAGGCGGGGGCGTAGGATGCTGGCATCGTTGCAGGCCGGGCTGAGACATTTCCCCCCTGCATGAATTTCATGCACTGGGCCTCTAGTTCTAAAGATAAAACCATGACATTGTTTCATGCCATGGGGAGAAAATCAGCTCCCTCCTGACATAATAAAAGGGGGTTATTCTTCCCAGTTCTCTGGGAGAAAGATGTGACTGCTCACTTCTCCCTGTGTGTGTGGCAGGGGACCAGACTCGCAGGATCTGAAGGGAATTAACCAACCACAAGACCTGCTACCTTCGTGTGAGCTCCCTGCTCTTGTGGGAGGTGCACTCCCTCCCTGGGAGAAAGAAGGGGAAACAAGGCTGGCTGACAGCCACTCACTGGCTTTGGAAAAGCAGTTCCTGAAAAGGGCTGGTTTAGACAGAAGTTCCCTGGCTAAATCTAGTTGTCCCCTTATGGGAGAAGCTCCCAAGTTCTGCTTTTCCAAATCAAGAAAAAGGAGGATCGAGAACAATGGCCTACTTCAGTGTCTAAATGGTCCCTTCCCATGGGTTGTTGCTATTCCCTACACCACATCCCAGTGCTGCTGTGTGGTCTTCATCTTCCCAAACGCAACAGGAAGGGGGAAGAAAAAGGTAGCTCTTCATATGCCACCTTTACAACAGAGGGACTAGGAGCACCTCAGACTCCATTCTCTGATCTCTCATGTCCCTTTTCACTTACCTCCACTATGGGGTTGGGAACTAGCCACCATCATCCCAGGTGACCTGCATACTCCAAATCCACATCCCCTCCTCAGTTCTCAAAGCCCAAGGCGACCACTTCTGCTCTGCGCCATCCTATTGCCACATGTGTACTTGCCCCTGAAGTCAGGCGCCTTGCGTGGCTGTGTCACTTTACCTCTCCATGCCTGTCCCTCCGTATCTTCGCTATTCGCAATGACCCCAGCAACCCCGCCCACATACCCTGCTCCCTGAAGGTCTGGCTTGGTCTGTGGGTGAATGTGAACTACCCAGGGGTAAGCCAGACTCCGCATCCTTGCGGCAACCTTTCCATTAGTATTATTCTTCACAAATAGGCTTCAGAAAGAACTGGAAAGCAAAGTTCAAGGTTGCGATCTTTGGCAAGAATATGAAGTGCAAGTATTTTATACAGAACAATGCTTTGACGTCAACATGACAGAGATGTAGTATCTGCCCATTAGTTAGGGCCCTAGCTTTTCAAGTTCTCCATAATCATAAACTGGCCTTCCTCTACCTATCCAATATGATTTTCTACTCTTCCCCCGAAAGAAATTATCTACTATGACCTAACTTTTTTCCTACCACTATCAATCATTATATGTAAGAGTTTCACATATCTAATTGCTGTCTCATCACCTACATCATTCTTTTACCAGCATCCAAGAGATTTCCATCCAGAATTACAGTATACACCATGTTAAATATCTATAACCCCTTAAGTGGTGGGGGAAAAAACAAAAACAGTTCAATTCCTTAGCCCAATATGTAACTTCTAAGAGATAAGAGTTTAAGAACAGCAATCTTGAGTGCTTTGAAATTCAAATGTTACCATTTCTGCTGCTTTACTAAATGAACACTTTAAAAGTTTCACTTACAAAAGTATTCTTTTCTCTTCGTTAATTAACTTAATTCTTCTTTCTTTTCAGAATCTAAAGAACAGCTGGATTATGCAAGTTGCTACCACTGGAGTGAAGAGTTTGGGGTTGTTGTTTTTACCATTCTGACCCAATAACATTTGTTGGCAAAGACTTTCCAAAACTGGCAAGAGCTATAAATTAGATATTTAAACTATTCTCCCTAGTTGCACGACAGAGCTATCCAACTTTCCAGTACTAAAATGCTTTCATTCGCAAGACTCATGTCTTCGGGGACTAGAAAATGTGCCTCTAAGTCAGATGAGCACATGGGTTATGAGTTATTAATTATACAGAAAAGTCTATGGGATTACATAAATTGAGCTAAGCCCTAAAGCTGACTGGTGCATAATACTTCCCATATTTGCTTTGGACGAGAAAACAGCAAAATCTGAAAGTCGGGGTGGTCATGACTCAGATAGAATCCACAAGGCCAAGGCCCACTTTCCACATCCATTACCACAAATTTAACTGCTATCCCCCGACTCGGTGAAGGCCTGAGCGCCCCCTACAGGAAGAGATTCTTCCTCTCTCTTAGTCCTTTCTATTCCGATTCCTAGAAAAAAAAGAGTTACAGCATGATAAGATTTATATACCAGAAACTGTCCAAAGTGACATAAATAGGTAGACAGACAGAAACGTATGTATAATGCATAAAAACTTATACATTGACTTACATATGCTCTTTCCTTAGATGAGCAACTTAAACACAAATTCTCAATTTAACAAGAAAAAATAAACCAGAAAAAATAAAGGATGATTAGTAAGGCCTAAAAGACAAATCTGCAATAGCATTTCACTGCCTAAGTGAAATGCCTATTTTTTGATACCAGACAATAGGGTACAATGGAATAAAAAATGTATTTATATTTGAATATCAAAAAGATATAGTGAACAATACAAGAATAAAATTGTCATTTATTCTCAGTGTGTGACTGATCAGAAAAGGAGGGATGATAAATTGAATGGGTGAAAATTATCTTTGTTGATTTAAGACTTCACTGTAATAAATAATCTAAGACCACCAACCTTTTAGAGTATTGATTTAAGAAATTATGTTTCAAAAAAATTTCAATATCCTAATCAAAAAGTAAAATAAAACCAACTACATCATAAATTTTCAATTCAATTTACACGAATGACAAAGAATTACTGAATATCAAAGAATGAGATCACCCTAAATTTTAAAAGTATTTACTATAAATTATAAAAATAAATTTAAAATCTAAGTATAATTATTTTTTATTTAAACTGAATGCAGGAATTTTCTCAAAAAAAAAATCCAAGTCACTGCTTTCCAGGTATATCTACAACTAGAAAAGGAAAAGGGCATACAGATACGATCTACTTGCTTCTAATAGGACTTTAATGATATAATTCACTCTTGGGGTTACTTATAACCTGAGTCCTATTAACAAATTGCATTTATCCCTCAAAAATTAAAAAGGAATCCTTTCTGCTTTAAAACATGAGCACGCGCGTGCGCACGCGCGTGCACACACACACACACACACACACACACACACACACACGATCTTAATTGCAAGCACAGCAAAACAGAAATTGATTACCAAACCAACAAATATTGTGAGTTGTCAACTCAATAAACATGAGCATCACAGTAAAAAATTTCACACAAGTAACTTATTTTTCTGGTTTAGAAATCATTTTTAGGTGTTAATAATTGTTTCAAGAAACTCATCACACATTCATCCTCTATAGAGCTTTTGGCAATGTAGCAACATCACAAAGGACATATACACTTTTACTGCAAAAAGACATGATCTTTCCTAGCACTTAAACAAAGCACTAGTAGCTAAAGGGGAAAAAAACGTGCCACCATTTCTCCCAAATGTGATCAGTTACGTAAGACCTCAAAGCACACTCTGATTTGTGGGTGGAAAAAAAAAAGGATTTCTTGTGAACCTTAAGACAGATTAATTTCATCTACTTTATAGTAGCAAGTCTTCCCCGGATATTACTAACAAGCAGAGCTATTCAATGTTAGCATTTTGTCGCCAGAGACAATTGCTACATCAATGTGCAAACATAATGAACTCATTTTATTAGGCAAATAGTTGAATTCCATTCAAGTGCACTTAGTACAGTACTACACATTATAAATTGATTGAAATTAAAGAGATCTCCGATTAGAAATGGGGTTTTAAAAAATACAACTAATACTGATTTCACATTATGTTTCATTGGTGTCCTAATGAAACATACAAAGCAAATGGCTTAACTGTTTCCAGCATCTCTGGAAGGTTACCTAGTCTTTTAACATATTAAAATAGAAGTGAGAAAATACACCCCTGAAATCTACAATTGAAATTACAGTCTGAAAAACCAAACCCAATTTGATATGGTTGATTCAGATGACAGTTGAAGGTCAGAGGTCAGCTCCGGAGTTGATGAAAGTTTCAAATTAGTCACATTTTTTGGAAAAACCATCGACGCAGGTGCCTGAAATGTTTACACTGCGTCAGATTTTTCAGATCTGTGTTTGGTTAAGTCTTCAAATCCTAGGCTTAATTTCTTAAAACGTTACTGGCTACTGAGCAGGAATTTTAAAAAATCCAAAAGGATCACATTGAAAATGAGGCTGTTCTTTCTCCTTTTATAAAATACTTTTGATTTATAACACCAAAAAGAAATGCACAGAAAGACATGTAGAATTTCTTCGATCCTTTTTTAAATATGCTCTTGAAAAACCTCCCGGCAATTGCTTTGCTTTCTTCAGGGTCTTCCTTTCCGTGCAGGAGCTTTGTTTGCTACAGATGTGCATCGGCTGTCTGTCTACGTTGATACTTCCGTTGCCTGTTCCCACAAGTTCCCCTGCTGCTAGACAGCAGCTTGAAGTTTACTTCTGGTAGGATTCTCGAACTTTCGCCTGCAGTGCGTCACAGGTCTTCTTGGCATCGCCGAGCAGCATGGCCGTGTTGGGTTTGTAGAAGATGGGATTGTCCACTGCTGCATAGCCAACGCCCAGGGACCTCTTCATAACAATGACCTAGGAACCGAAGATGAAGGGAGAGAGTGCATGTAACAGCCTGGGCTGGGTGCTAGGCACACAAACATTGCCCTGCCCTCACTCTGAACAGGCATGTGCCCCTCTACCAGTTCCTTAGTTCAGAGACTCTTAAAATATACAAGGAGTATTTTTTTAATATATTTTTATTGACCACAGAGAGGAAGAGAGAGGGAGAGAGAGATGGAAACATCAATGATGAGAGAATCATTGATCGGCTGCCTCTTGCACGCCCCTACTGGAGATGGAGCCCACTACCTGGGCATGTGCTCTGACCAGGAATCAAACCAGTGACCTCCTGGTTCATAGTCAATGCTCAACCACTGAGTCACACCAGCCAGGCACAAGGAGTATTTTTAATGCGTATTTACATGGTATTCACGTTAATTTTTAAAATGTGCCCATACTTTTATACCAATGAGAGAAAAGGCCATGTGAACAATAATTTATCTCTGCGTGAGCAGACTGTGACTTTCTTCTTAGTGCTTTTGTCCAAAAGACTATGTATGACATTTTTCTAGTCAGAAAATTATGCATCTTTCTATGAATGGGCTAAAGAGAACACACACAGTGATTAAGCTTCTACTACACATTTTAAAATAAAGGTAGTTGAGTGGGAAAATGGTATCAGTCCTGTTCCATCACTTTAAGGGAAAAATATATCGGAAAGTTCTAACACAGAAGCCCAAAGAGCACCCTAGCTGTCACCAGGAGAGGCTAATAACTAATACTGCGGTCCTACGAGCAGGATGGAAGGGAAGTCCGTCTCTGATGCTGATGTGCTACAGACATTCACAATTACACAGATGACGGCTGGTGCTGTCCTGCTGAATAGCAAGTCAGTTCTCAATGAAAAGACAAGCCTCCCCATAGTCTAGGACATGCCATCTATCCCAGAAGGGAAGCAGTACAAATGCGTTCACGCTTCAAATAGCATTAGTACAGCAGTGTACTCTGCAAACTCTTTTGTTTTGTTTTGTTTTGCTTTGCTTTGTTTTGTTAATCCTCACCCAAGGATATTTTTTCCATTGATTTTTAGGGAGAGTGGAAGGGAGGGGAGTAAAGGGGAAGAGGGAAAGAGAGAGAAAGAGAAACATCAATGTGAGAGAGACACATCAACTGGTTGACTCCCGCATGTGCCCGGACTGGGGCAGGGGCCAGAGATTGAACCTGCAACCCAGGTATGTGCCCTTGACCATGAATTGAGACTATGACCCCTCAGTGCACAGACCAGCACTCTAACTGCTAAGCCACACTGCCGAGGGCTCTGCAAACTCTCAAATATTAATGACCAATGCAATAATTTCTCATATCCCATGAACCAGTACCTGGCATATCTGCTCACGTATCACAAACACTAAGTTTTAAACTCATATGTACAGTAAAGAGAAACAAAATGAAAGGGGAAAATGTACATTTGTAACCAGGGTTCTGAAAATGCAGATCTGACTTAGGGGTGGTAAAGAAACATGCCCACGGCTGGGCAGAGGACGCCTGGCAAGCGCCTAGCTCCCCACGACCTAGCAGCCCGCCCTTCAGGAGTGTGTGCGCGTGCAGAGCCTGCTTCCTCATGCCACGCTGCTGTCCGATTTCCAAATCACCTTCCTCCCAGACACCCCATAACGACATACAAACTCCCTTTCGATAACATTAAATGAAAAAATGTGCTCGTCTTCATATATGAAGGCGAGGAGCTGACTCACTGTCCCAGAGAGAAGCCATCTGCTCCACGGGACTCGACCTGGAACTCGGCCAGACTCGTTCCAAAAGCCCTTGTTCAGCTGTGGTTACAGATTCCGTGAATCCAGCTGCACAATCCCCTCTGGTTCTGCTGTGATCGAGGCATTCACTCAGATTCTCCGGTGGCCACGGAGCACAGAAGCTGCACCAGGAGAACTGGACCCTAATCCTACTCCAACTCCTGGGCCTCCACAAGCCTTCGTCACTTCTCATCAAGTGACCAAGCAAAGCTCTGCGTGTGTGTAACTAGGATGAAGCATGAGCCGGGAACTTACCTGCTTTGACTTCCAGACCTCGAGAACCGGCATGCCTGCAATAATAGAGTTGGGGTCTTCTTGAGCTGCTGAATTGACAGTGTCATTAGCTCCAATGACAAGGACCAAATCAGTGTCTACATCATGAAAGAAAAAAGAGAAAATATGAAACTCAGGGGAGTCACTTTCACTTCTTTCCAGGAAAATGAGAGTGATCTGGCTTTATAATGATAATAACAAAAGCTAACATCTGTAAGACCCACGCTTGTGCCAGGCACCGTACCAAGGGCTTTATCAGAGAGGTTCAGTGACTTAGCCAATGTCACACAGCTAAAAAGCAATAGGCCTGCATCTAACCTGAGCATCCTGGCTGGAGCTTGCATTATTATGCTTCCCTTCCCCTAATGCAGGGGTCCTCAAACTTTTTAAACAGGGGGCCAGTTCACTGTCCCTCAGACCGTTGGAGGGCCGGACTATAGTTTAAAAAAAAAACTATGAACAAATTCCTATGCACACTGCACATATCTTATTTTGAAGTAAAAAAACAAAACGGGAACAAATACAATATTTGTATTTGCATGTGGCCCGCGGTCCGTAGTTTGAGGACCCCTGCCCTAATGTGACTTTATATAGTTCTTTCATTATCCCAAAGTGATCTTGCCAATTACGATATTTTATAATATCTGTGTTCCATTTTCAACGTCTAAGATGACCCCATAAATGCAACTTGATGTCTAAAAGAAAATGGTCTATGAGTCTGTACTATATTTAAGCTGTGTCCGTAATTCCTGGAACTGACAGGTTTCACACATAATTTAGCAACAGTGAAATCTGAAAGGAGGCATAAAATGAAAATGGCCTAAATTCCCTCGTTAAGCATTATAATGTGAACGACCTTAGAACTCTGCCAAAATGCCATGTGAATCGAGACATACACACGATTTCATTATTTTTCTCTAACAAACAGTTTGTTTGCTTTTTATGTTAACAGTGGACACTTGCCAGAGGGAACTGGTTTAATTTTAACAAACATGATCTTAGGCCAAATGTCATCAGCACTCAACCAAGACCCATGACAGCCACACAGGACAGCACCTTGTCCAGTGAAGTCTAGTACTTTAAAGGGGACAGAAAACTACTATTCTGATCATGAGTTGGCACAACTGGAAACCAGTAAACACTGCAGAAATAGACACTGAATTATCAACAGAAATTTTATAAATGAGGAACCTGAGCTTGAGTAACTAGTTCAAGGTCATGAGAGAGAGAGAGTCAGGGCCTGGATTCCAAAGCCAGGTGTGTCCCGAGTCCCTGGGCAGCCCCCCTCCCTACATCGCCTCCCAGGGCCTGCTCCATCCCTCAGCTCTCCTCCCAGGAGCAGAGTTACCTGTGCTGCTTACAACCCGGGTGAACCATTCAGCACAGTTTTGTTTATGTCATTGTGACTGCATCCCCACCAGGAGCAGGTTGCCCCCCATCTGACGAGCAGGTCTCCCGTGATCCCACAGTTTCTGTCCTGGACTGGCATTGCTTTAGTCACTCTAAGAACAAGTCAATGTCACCATCAGCACCATCGCTTACCTGGGAAATCCTCGTTGATCTCGTCCATTTCCAACACAATATCATATGGCACCCCAGCTTCAGCCAGCAGCACATTAAGCTGGCCAGGCATCCGGCCTGCAACTGGGTGAATTCCAAACCTAGATGTGAAGCAAACCAACAGCTGGCCTTACTTGATGGGCCAAAATGTACAGAGACCCCAAGATCACCTCCCAATCGGCACAGTTTGTTCTTGGCCCTCTGCTCCTCCTGGTACTGCCTCATCTCTGCAGGCAGAAGTAGAATCAGCACCGATATGTGGTCAATTTGCAAATATTGAAGTTGGAGATTGGATATCTCGGTATACACACACTAGGACTCCCCTCAGAAAAATAAGCATAACGTTAGAGCCTGAATCCTCCATATACATTTGAAGTACAATGAACTTCCAACAACATTCCTATGTAATATCACCTTACATTCAAAAAGCATTCTGCTTTCATTATACTTTTTGACATATCTTGAGTCTTTAAGAAAACATATGTAAGTCAGCATGGATTTAAACATTTGCCATGAAAAATCAACTCTACAGTCAGCTTTAACCTCTATGTTCAAAAGTGGGAAAATAAAATATTGTCCTGTACATGAGTGCATGGCCTACAGTCTTTCAGGGAGTGATGAAGCATTACTCTACGTCACAGAAGAAATATGACAGGAACACGCTGCAGTGTCCACAAGGCAGAGGAATATACAGATCAGAGCTCCACGCTTTATCAAGGCAAAGGAAACTGAAGCAACAAGCAATTTCTTCCAACCCCGGCCATAAGGGGATCTTTAAAGTCATGTAACCCAGCCTCTTGCCCAGAGGTTCTCAACCTGTGGGTCGAGACCCCTTTGGGGGTAAAACGACCCTTTCACAGGGGTCGCCTAAGACCATCCTGCATATCAGATATTTACATTACAATTCATAACAGCAGCAAAATTACAGTTATGAAGTAGCAACGAAAATAATTTTATGGTTGGGGGGTCACAACATGAGGAACTGTATTTAAAGGGCCAGAAGGTTGAGAACGACTGCTCTTGCCCATCGTACTGACCTCTGTCTCCTCAGCATTGGGCACAGTCCCTGTCATATAAGAAGAGCTCAATAAAAAGCAAATCCAGGGAAGAAATGCATTTTATAGAATCTTGTGGCAGGGATCCATCCAGTCTCAGCTTAAATACCTTCAGTGACCAGAAACTTACTCCTTCCTAAGGTCTGTTGCATTACTAGACAGTCCTGATAGTTACATATAACACATGCACGGACTCCTTACAGTAAGCCGGGGAGAACACCCATCTCGTTGCTCTCCAAGGTCTGTCGCTTTGCCACCTGCAGCCATAAGTCTACGCCCTCTTCCCAACGCGGGTCCCTGTCAGCCATCCTAGGATGCCTACTAAGCAAAACATCCTCGCATCTTCCAACTATTCAACGATCTGCAGGATGTCCTAGCTCCCTGTTCCTACCTCTGCTGTCAATGCCCAGCTCAAACCCCAGCCCCTCAAAGAGAACACAACATTGCTGGATGTGATCTAGATGCACAAGGCCCAGCAAGCAAATCACATCCTCAGATCCCCCGACTGATGAAGCCTGAGACTGCATGAGCATCGACAGCCAGCACAGCCCATCGCTGCCTCTGACAAAATGTGTGGTCATTGAAGATGCTGTTACTTTCACAGGAACTGCTGCCAAGCCAGGCCTCCCTCCCCACTCCCAACACGGTCCTGTCAGGAACAGATTAAAGCATAAGAATTGACCCCTCACCAAGCAGACCTGCAAAGAGCTATAAAACGGCCATTTTTATCACCCAGATAACTGATAAATGGTTTTCTATACCTTTAAAACTGATCATGACAAGCCTGGATTATTGGAAGGCTTATCACTGGGGAAAAAGAAAGACATCAAGTGAGGGTATTCTCTTTACCAGAGTCCCCTTTGCATAATCTTCCTTCTGGGACCACTGAATGTTCCTCAATGACCAACTTAGGTTTAAAAAAAAACAGAAACTCAGACTGAAAGGGAAAAAAAAAAACAGTTATCTCTAGGTGGTTGTACAACAGATGGTGGCTTTTTTCTCGTGTTTTTAATATTTTTCTATGAGAATGTACAGTCTAAATTAACTCCATATAAAATAAATTAACACTCCATGCTTTTATGTTGTGATATAATGTATAAGTGATTTCTCATGTATTATCTCATTCTGGCCCAAACAGTCTCCATCAAGAATTAGAATTTAGGGCAGCTGATTCAGATCTAGTACTTAGTTATAAAAAGTGGGTTTTAGAGCTGCATTCCTTTATCTAAAAGGAATGAGCAAGAACAGATACAAGAGGGGCTGGCATGTATGCTGACATAATGGCTAATATTCACTCTTTAGAATGTACTATGTGGTATGCACAACTTTCTTAGGAAAATGGTCACACTGGGATTCAAGAGTCTGAACTTTTAACTACTAAACGATATAGTCAGTCGAGTCAAGCAATTTAAGAGACGATTTTGTTTAGTTAACAGTTCAGGTTAACCAGCTGTGTGATGTTGGGCAAGTCACTTAATGACTCTCTCTCCGTCTCAGTTTCCCCCTAGAGTAGTAACCAGCTGTTATTATGTGCCCACATGATGCCTAAGGCTATAAAAACTCTCAGTAGAAGAGGTCTGAGAAATACCTATTTATCTCTGCTTGAATGGGTGGTCCAAGAATCCAATTTCTAGTGTGCTCTGAGAAAAGCTGAGAGCCAAGAATTGTTCAACAATTCTACAAGCTATAAACAATACATTAAATATTTGCATGGACAAACAGACATAGGAGAAAAAAAAGTCTCTTAGTATGCAGAGTGCTACAACAATGCAAAACATTGACCAGCATCCCTTAAGTGCTGGGGAAGTAGATTTTGAAAAAATTACTAGAGGTGGGAGGTAGCAATGAACTGGATAAAATAAACTATTAATATTTTATGATTCATTTAAAAGGAATTCCTCCCCTTCCTTCAGTGGGCTGTCTGCAGTCCGATTTTAATGAGAATAAAATTAAAGACAGTCAACAGTTTACTTCAAACAGTGCTCCCCAACCTCACCGTCTCATCAGCTTTCAAGTTCTTTTTTTTTTTTTTTCATTTTTAGAGAGATGGGGAAGGAGAAGGATACAGAGATAGAAATATCTAGGAGAGAGAAACATCATCTATCGGCTGCCTCCTGTACACCCGCTACTGGGGATCAAGCCCACAATCCAGGCTTGTGCCCTGACCAGCAATCCATCCTTTAACCTTTTGGTTTCTGGGTCAACACTCAACCCCTGAGCTACACCAACTGGGCAGCTTTTAAGTTCTTCAACCATAGTTTCTCTCCTGTCATTTTGGTGAATGTAACAGTTCAATACTTGAGTAAAAATTCACAATGTACTCTAAAAAGAAATATTGCATTTTTTTTACTAAACATTTAAATGTTAATGTCATTCTCTTTTCCATACCAGAGCTTTCAATCACTCCTGAAAACGAAGGAAATTAGGCAAAATACTGACAATTGATGTTCACGCTCTCCCTGTAGAAGTGCAAGCTACAGTCAGCACGACCACAGCCATTTTCAAACGGTCGCAGAGAAAACATTTCCAAAGTGTTATGCAGACTCTTGGGTTAAGATATCTCTTTAAAACTGTACAGTAGCAATAAAACATTTGAAAAAATTTCTCCAGGTACCAAATTATATACAGAGAAAACATTTCCAAAGTGTTATGCAGACTCTTGGATTAAGATATCTCTTTAAAACTGTACAGTAGCATTAAAACATTTGAAAAAAATTTCTCCAGGTACCAAAGTATATGCTCATTAAATGAGTTATTATTACTAAACTTCAAATCTGAACATGTCATTTTAATATTTTAATAATACAATATTTTAAGCACGAATATTAAAAAAATAGACTTGGAAAGAAGATGCACATATTAAAATCACCAAAATGGCCCTCACTGGTTTGGCTCAGTGGATAGAGCATCGGCTTGCGGATGGAAGGGTCCCAGGTTTGATTCCAGTCACGGGCACATGCCCAGGTTGTGGGCTCGATCCCCTGTAGGAGGAGTGCCAGAGGCAGCTGATCAATGATTCTCTCTCATCATTGATGTTTCTCTCTCTTCTTCTCTGAAATCAACAAAAATGTATTTTAAAAAGTAAAATAAATAAATAATAAAATCACCAAAATGTACTCTTAAGCCTGCTTACTGCAATGAATTTGGGAAAGGAAAAGACACAGTGAATGGAGGTTTCAAAGGTGCTTGACCTTGTGAACAAGACTCTCAGTCTTTATAAAGTTCAGGACTCCAAGCCTTAATCCATCAGGTTCATGGGCAACAACAGCAGCAGTAGGAAAAACACAACTTCAAGCTCAGAGAAGGTGGGTCCACGTACGGATAATAATTCAAATTTTTAAAAAGAGGAAAGGCTGGATTTGTGTAATCCTTGCATAAAGTGAGAAAGAAGGCAGAGCACAAAGCCAAATGAATGCACACCAGAGAGTGACTTGGACATGTGGCTTTAAAGGCACGCATGACACGAAAGTATCCATAATAATAAAAGAGTAATATGCTAATTAGACCAGACAGCCGAACAACCTTCCAAACGTCATTCTGGAAGTCCTTCCGGATGAAGCCGCGGTGGCAGGGGCCGAGGCAGAGGCGGTTAGGGGCAATCAGGCAGGCAGGAGAGCAGTTAAGGGCAATCAGGCAGGCATGCAGAGTGGTTAGGGGCGATCAGGCAGGCAGGTGAGTGGTTAGAGGTGATCAGGCAGGCAGGCAGGCTAGCAGTTAGGAGCCAGAGGTCCCAGATTGCGAGAGGGTGCAGGCTGGGCTGAGCGGGACCCCTCCCCACCCCATGCACAAATTTCATGCACCTGGTCTCTAGTGTAAAAATAAAAAAGTAATTTGAATGTCAAAATAAAAAAGGATAGTAATAGGTTATAAACCACTGGGGAACATGAGAATTCAAGAGTCAAGACTGATAACAGATCCATAAGTCAGAAGGAAGGAAGGAAGGAAGGAAGGAAGGAAGGAAGGAAGGAAGGAAGGAGGGATGGAGGGAGGCACACTCTAAGTGGTAGGCCATCAACTGATAAGTGTGGTGGGTTATAAAACCACCATTTTGCAACCATCATAATAAAATTGGTTCAGATAAAAACCATCAGCATGTGTTCAATACAGGGAGTAAAATTTTATGAGGAACAGGACACTTGCAAGGTCTTTTTAAAAATGTTTTTATTTATTTGAGAGGGAAGAAGGGAGAAGGAGAGAAACATTGATCAGATGCCTCCCGTACACACCCCAACCAGGGATTAACCCCTAGAGTGCTGGGGAGCGCGATCCCGCTCCTCCTGTCTTTCGCCAAAAGTGCCGGGAGCGCTATCAAAGCTTCGAAATGGCGTCCAGTTCTAAGTCTGCTTTTATTAGTGATGATGATATTGCTAAATATGTCAATGTAATAAAGGTTTCCTTAAGTTTTTGAATATGTAACTTCATTTACTTGCGATTCATAATTTTTTTCCTAAACTGCTGTAAAATCAGCAAAAATGCCTTGGCAATTTTAGCATAGTTCCTAGGATATTGGTTGGCGCTCAAAGGGTTAAACCCGCAACCTGGGTATATGCCCTGACTGGGAATCGGACTGGCAACCTTTCGATGCATGGGACAACATTCATTAACTGAGCCACACCGGTCAGTCTGCAAGGTCGTAAAGAGAGCTCAAAGCAGTTTGCCTCTATCCCTTATTCTTACCTCAAGAGAAAAAGAAAAAAAATTAAGGGCTTTCAGTGTTCTCTCTCAGAGCTATTTTATTGAAATTGATCCATAATAAGAATGAGCAGTTGTTAGAAATAATAACCATCTATACTTTTTGCTCAATGGGCATTTGAGTAAACAGAGTCCATATTTCTCTTTCTCCCAGCTAATAGTTCCTTGTAAATACTGTACCTAACAAAATACATTACCAAGATTAACAAACCAAATCTCAGCCAAGAAGAACTTAAACTGAAACTGTAATTTCTTATGCATTTCAATGCAGTGTTTGGTTTACTAAATGGCTACTAACTCACCATTTTTCTAAATATTGTGTGGGAGAACCAAAGGCCCAGAGAATGTCCTCCAACAAAGGCAGAAATCCTATAATTAATTACATTTCAGGGGCCTGATGTGTCTTTTTTTTTTTTTTACAATGATGGGAAAAAATAATTTTCAAAAGAGCATCTTAAAATCAAAAATTTTAGTTTGGCCCTAGCTGGTTTGGCTCAGTGGATAGAGCATTGGCCTGCAGACTGAAGGGTCCTGGGTTCGATTCCTGTCAATGAAATCAATAAAAATATATTTTAAAAAAATGGTGACCATGTCCACTCACCTATTAGAAATGAAAAAAAAATTTCTTTTAGCTTGAAAAGCTCTTTTCACTTTACAGAGGTTTAAACATATTATTAATCAGCTAATTTTCATTCAAAGTTAATGCCCATTTGCATTTCAACTGTGTCCATTTCAGGTCAACATTCCAAATTAGCACAGGGTTGCTTTCCCAGATTCACCCACAGGTGGTCTTACCTCTGTCACCGACTAGACCCGATGATACAACTAAATAACTAGGTTCTGTTCAGGGAGCTGTTGCTCAAAAGCATCAGAGGTTCAGGAGAAACACAGAACACCGACTTAGAAAATAACACGCTCTAAGTGAAAAAAGATCAGCTGGCTAGAAAAATGGCAAAACTATTTTCAAGCAGACCAAACAAAACAGAAGTTGACCAAATAGTCCTCATTTTCTTTACACAGAATAAAATAAAATGATCTTCAAATGCAAAAGGAAGAATTGGACTTAAAATTTCAGGAAAAAAAAAAGACTACTTTCTGTTAATTTAAAACAAATGGCCCAATTAGGGGATGCTGCAGGCTTCTTCTCTGTGGATCAAGGAGAGAGAAGCTCATTAATCTGAGATGATGCATTTGGAGTCAAGAGTATTTCCCATGCAAATACGAAGGATGGTTGGTTGGCATTGGACATGATCAAGACAGCTACAGCAGCTGGGACAGCCTTCCAGGTATGGGAGGAGGCAGGGGATCCTCAATGGTCTGAACTACCCATAAGAGAGGACCAGCTTGGGTGGACTCGGGACTTCCAGAATAATGTAAGATATTCCTCTACCCCACTCCTATAGTACTAACTGCCACCAAGGACTCATCTGAGCTCTTCTGCGATGTTCATAGTAGTCTTGAACACCAAAAACTTTCTCTTAATCTCTCAGCCCTCTGATCACCAAGAAGTATTTCTTGCTTCCCCAGGTCCTCTCCTCTTCCCAAACCTGATTGGTGAGACTTAAAGAAAGACTGGGAGTCATACTACATGACACTCAAGGTGTGAATTAGTTTCCTATTGCTGCTGTACCAAATTGCCACAAATTTAGGAGCTTACAGCAACACAAATTGATGATGCTCTTACAGTTCTGGAGGTCAGAGTCCAAAGTCCATTTCTCTGCACTGAAATCATGGTGCTGGTAGGACTAGGAATCCATTGCTTGCCTTTTCCAGCCTCAAGAGGCTGCCCCCATTCCTTGGCTTGTGGCTGCATCACTGTGACCTCTCTTTCCATTGTCACTTCTCTGAGTCTGACCCTAGTGACTACACAGGCCCACCTGAATAATCCAGGATATCTCCCTATCTCAAAATCCTCACCTCAAATCTACAACAGTTCCTTTTGCCATTTGCCATGGAAGGCAACCCATTCACAGATTTTAAGGATTAGGAGGTGAACATACTTGGGGGTCTGCCACAAACTCCCTTTCCAGTCCTAAAATTCCATGAACTAGAGTTTCTATTTTAGCTGAGTAAACCAATATACACTTTGTGTGTTTTTTTTGGTTTTTTTTTTTAAATATATTTTATTGATTTTTTACAGAGAGGAAGGGAGAGAGATAGAGAGTTAGAAACATCGATGAGAGAGAAACATCGACCAGCTGCCTCCCGCACATCTCCCACTGGGGATGTGCTCGCAACCCAGTCACATGCCCTTGACCGGAACCGAACCCCGGACCCTTCAATCCGCAGGCCGAAGCTCCATCCACTAAGCCAAACCGGTTTTGGCACAATATACACTTTGTGATTTACTTTTGGATTTCGATTTTGTATTCCTCTTTGATTCCAATATTTTTGTTTAATTTTAATTTGTTTATTTGTTTTTAATACTACCTTTGCTTATCCTTAAATTAATCCACTGGCTATCATCTTTATGCTTTCACTGAGGTGTCATGGACCAAATTAGAAATCAAAAACCTCTAAATGTATGAGTTATTATTTTAATATGCGATTAGCTGCAGACTTCATAAAGATGATGTTTCTTTTGAGCTAGTTGCAAAGGGTAAATAACCGCAAAGCTAACCAACATGTTATGCTGAACATCCCAAAGGGCAGATCACTTTATATCTGTTTGTATAATAATTTATTATACTAAACTTTTAAGATGCTAAGATTGGAGACAAACACACGCAAGACTATTATAAGAGAATGCCAATGTTTTGAGAGAAACAACAGAACACGCTACATTTGTAGAAATATGTATGTGCATGTTGATGAGGCAATGGGAGTTTATAACAATTCTGGCCCATGGAACTGGCTGATCTCCAAAGTATGTATTAAAGTTAATTGTATCAGACATCGGTTGGCCAAGACCGGCAATTTCCAGGAACCTACGGCCAAAGCTCATCAATGTCCCATCATCACATGAAGAATATCCAGAATTCTGAACTGCAAAGTCTACTAGCCTCTTGGTTCTTCCCTTTGAACTAGAAAAAAATTATTTTTATTGTGTACATGCTTAACAAAACAGAGCCGGCTGTCCCTGACCACAACAAGATTCTACAGAAGGGAAAGAACTACTAAATGAGATCAGAGAGATCTTGCAGCCGCCACACTCTTTCCTTATGCAGCTCCTCCTCCCCATGGCTGCGCTGTCCAGGCCAAGAGCTCCTTAGTACAGGAACCACGCTCATTTATCAGTACCTGGCACTCGATTCTCGTGCTCAATGAAAGGTGTGCCCCGTAAGGTAGGCTTACTCATAAACTTCCCGCATCTCCTTTTAGAGAAAGAATTTGGGGAGCCCTAGCCAGTTTGGCTCAGTGGATAGAGCGTCGGTCTGCGGACTGAAGGGTCCCAGGTTTGGTTCCGGTCAAGGGCATGTACCTTGGTTGTGGGCACATCCCCAGTAGGAGGTGTGTAGGAGGCAGCTGATCGATGTTTCTAACTCCCTATCCCTCTCCCTTTCTCTCTGTAAAAAATCAATAAAATATATTTTTTTTTTAAAAAGAATTTGGGGAAGCAGCATAGAGTAGCAGTGAAACGCTCTAGAGATCCACGGCCTGGGTTCAAGACATTTAGACAATTAACTTCCTTGTGCCGCCCTTTCCCCATGTGAACAATGGGAGTGATGATACCGCCTGGCACACATAAGCCTTCAGTAAATGTAACCTGTAAATTATACTCAAATACATTTTGGTAATTTAAATGTTCATCTGTATCTTTCAAATACATCCACATTTTAATGGTCACTTATATAAAAAGAAACACACATTTTTACATTAAGACAAATGTTGGTTTGATGCCAACATTTTCTAAGTTGGTTTTCTAATTTTTAACTTGAAATCCTAGTAAATACCAATGTAATTCAACAAAAGCCAGAAATGGTTTGTACTCACAACTACATCAAAAGACTAGAGAAATGATAGTCAACAGAGACCGAGGCTAACAATAGAGACTGAGGCAAACAATTGTGAACACTAAACTCAGTGGGAATTTGGTCATAACTAATATTAGAATACAAATTTACTTTAACAGAGTCAAATTTCAAAAGGCCATCTTCAACCCTTCCACAGATACTATTAGGCAAAAAGTATTGTTTCCTGCCCAGCCGGTGTGGTTCAGTGATTGAGTGTCAACCTATGAACCAGGAGGTCATGGGTTCAATTCCCAGTCAGGGCACATGCCCGAGTTGTGGGCTCAACCCCCAGAGTGGGATGTGCAGGAGGCAGTGGATCAATGATTCTCTCTCATCATTGATGTTTCTCTCTCTCTCCCCCACTCCCTTCCTCTCTGAAATCAATAAAAATATATTTTTTTAAAAAAGATTCTCCAATCCAACCACTTCCTAAGGTAGGAATCCTTTATTCAGAATTATAGCAAGTAAACGTGTACAAATTGTTGAGTCACAAAACAGGCTGTAGCTCCCCCTTTGAGGCCATAAAGAGTCCCTGGTATGTGCTACACACGATTATATGTTTGCATGTGCAATGCTCCAACCTGAGAAGGGTCCATTGAAGTAATAAAAAGATTTGTTACTACTTTCAATATTTTTTACTCATTGTGCATTTCATCTGTGAAAAATATGATGGGATCTGAAAAAGGCAGGTTTCTTTGGTTTATTACATTCTGATCAGAATTTCTGATTGACAGTTATAGGTCACTTATTCAAAGTGCAAGAAAAAGCTATTTTGTAGTAAATGTAGTTTAGAAGAAAACGTTATAAAATGTGAAGCAGGGGACATTAAATGGGGCATAAATTAATCCTTGCTGATGAAAAGGCGGGGACCAGCTGGGTGGGGTTAGCCCATCCATTTGAGGAGGAACCTGGTAACGAGTGGAAAAACTGCCTGACGAGGCAGACCGTGTCGACACAAACTGATTAATGAAGAAAGCTACAGAATCAACTTTCTGGCAAAGCTTCTTGGGCTAAAGGACAGACACCCAGCTTTCTAAAATTGTGAAAGTCCTTCCGACCAGCAGTGGCCCAGACGAACTCACTCATACAATTCCAAATGAAAAGAAAATGTTCGTTTAATTTCCTAGCGCTTTCCAACAGCCAGAACGAGAGAACATTATGTACCTTTCTTTTCTTTTCTTTTCTTTTTTTTTTTGAAGGCAAATAAGGGCCGAGCTGCTACTCTGATCTGAAATCTGGTGTTCGTCCATGGCCTGCCTTTCTTCAGGAAGAAAATCATGAATTTGTTAACGAGCTTACAAATAGGTCTCAAGGGCTCCATTTTTCTAGGACAGAATAATAGGACCTGTTTTATGACAAAGGGCGGCGGTCACATTTCCCATGGGCACATGTGGCCTGTGCCACAGAAGCCACACAAAGAACAAGAAGTCTTCCAAACAGGGTGCAATCGGGCGATCTCGTGCAAACACTGACCGTGTCACAACACGACCTTGTCCACGTGGAGGAGATTACTACAGATTGGGCCCACATCTGGCTCTTCCATCACCAGAAGGGAAACAGGACTATGAAGCAATTTTATTTCAAAACAGCCAATGAGGCGATGGAGAATGATATCAGAGAAAACATGAAACATCTAGTCTGCCACTAATGTTCTAGAATACTATATTCTGACATAGTGCAGAGATTTAGTAGAAACTGTACCGAATTTCATCTTTCTGTCAGAAGAACTACTAGTAATGATGCTGCTGAGTGGCTCTTGAAGTGCATGCTAGTGAGCAGCCCAAAACGCACACTATACGCGAGATACGGAAGAATTTGGACCTGAAATGAGAAGAGGCCTTTTGTTTATTTATGTTTACTTGAACCTTATTGAAGAGAATCAGCTCAGAGAGTTTCTTCTCACTAACACTAGGACTAAGAACCCAAAGTCACCCTGATGGTCAGAGGCCCTGGTTTCATCGGCTGTGAGTTTTTCCCTCAGACCACAAGGGCTTCCAAGGGATGAGTCTAGAATGCACGGCTTTACGAGACACCGAAGTCACAGGCTTCTAACACAGCCATCTGTGCTTCCCTCCATATCAACATGCAGGGGACAGTATGAAGCCAAAGGAAGTCTGGTCAACAGTCAGAACCTGCGAGAAGAGGCCACTTCCTAGGCCAGTGATGGCGAACCGTTTGAGCTCAGCGTGTCAGCATTTTGAAAAACCCTAACTTAACTCTGGTGCTGTGTCACATATAGAAATTTTTTGATATTTGCAACCATAGTAAAACAAAGACTTATATTTTTGATATTTATTTTATATATTTAAATGCCATTTAACAAAGAAAAATCAACCAAAAAAATGAGTTCGCGTGTCACCTCTGACACGCGTGTCATAGGTTCGCCATCACTGTCCTAGGAGCATAACAGACGCCTTCGATGTGAGAGGTTCTTGGCGACTCTGCACGTAGGTTGAACTCAGATGTGAATGAAGACACAGACTTGCTTTGGTTTGATTCCCAGTCAGGGTACGTGCCCAGGTTTCGGCCTTGATCCCCAGTAGGGGACATGCAGAAGGCAGCCAATCCATGATTTTCTCTCATCATTGATGTTTCTACCTCTCTCTCCCTCTCCCTTCCTCTCTGAAATCAATAAAAACATTTTTTTAAAGAAAATTAAGCAGTGATTAATTGTAAAAAAAATTACAGCTCTTCCTAAGAATTATTCATTGGCAACACTATCTCTGCTTTATAATGAAAAGCCGATCATAGCAATGCAAAGACTGGGAAATAACAAAAAGAGATGCCTGTGCTCTTGTAAGATTTTCCATAAAAAGCTTGCAGAAATCAAGCGTGAGTTAGGTGAGCTCCAAAAGTGTTCTGAGTCACTGGGAAGCGACAACACCGTGGCCAGTAAAGAAAGTCTAAGTCAGTGGGCTTTCCCGATGTTCCCAACGAGCCCTGTCCTGAAACACCTTGGGCCCCGCTGCACCTCAGCTCCCGGTGAGCGTGTTCTGACTACGGCCCAGGAGGGAGACGGCAGTATCTCTGCATCCATCACGGCCCATGAAGTCACACAGACGGGCTGGGTGACAGATGCAATTTTTCTTGGCGCCACTTGGGCATCACTCATTGATGACAGTCATATGTCCACACTGGCCCGTTTCCATGAGGGCTGTGTGCGAGTATGTCACCACATCTGGATGCTGGGTGTGAGGGGGTCCTGAGGCTCAGAGCTCCTAAGCCAGAGGCCCGCAGCTGTGCTCCAGGAGCCCATGGGAATGCCCAGTGATGAAAGGACTGAGGTACCTCGACTGCAAATGCAGGTTTCTCCCTTTAAAGGGCAAGGTAACCACGGCAGCAGCCTCCTGTCCAGACAGCCGTCCGCCTCTGTAAGAGGAAGCCAGCATCTACGGATTTGCACAGCACGCGTGTCATAGGTTCGCCATCACTGTCCTAGGAGCATAACAGACGCCTTCGATGTGAGAGGTTCTTGGCGACTCTGCACGTAGGTTGAACTCAGATGTGAATGAAGACACAGACTTGCTTTGGTTTGATTCCCAGTCAGGGCACGTGCCCAGGTTTCGGCCTTGATCCCCAGTAGGGGACATGCAGAAGGCAGCCAATCCATGATTTTCTCTCATCATTGATGTTTCTACCTCTCTCTCCCTCTCCCTTCCTCTCTGAAATCAATAAAAACATTTTTTTAAAGAAAATTAAGCAGTGATTAATTGTAAAAAAAATTACAGCTCTTCCTAAGAATTATTCATTGGCAACACTATCTCTGCTTTATAATGAAAAGCCGATCATAGCAATGCAAAGACTGGGAAATAACAAAAAGAGATGCCTGTGCTCTTGTAAGATTTTCCATAAAAAGCTTGCAGAAATCAAGCGTGAGTTAGGTGAGCTCCAAAAGTGTTCTGAGTCACTGGGAAGCGACAACACCGTGGCCAGTAAAGAAAGTCTAAGTCAGTGGGCTTTCCCGATGTTCCCAACGAGCCCTGTCCTGAAACACCTTGGGCCCCGCTGCACCTCAGCTCCCGGTGAGCGTGTTCTGACTACGGCCCAGGAGGGAGACGGCAGTATCTCTGCATCCATCACGGCCCATGAAGTCACACAGACGGGCTGGGTGACAGATGCAATTTTTCTTGGCGCCACTTGGGCATCACTCATTGATGACAGTCATATGTCCACACTGGCCCGTTTCCATGAGGGCTGTGTGGGAGTATGTCACCACATCTGGATGCTGGGCGTGAGGGGGTCCTGAGGCTCAGAGCTCCTAAGCCAGCGGCCCGCAGCTGTGCTCCAGGAGCCCATGGGAACGCCCAGTGATGAAAGGACTGAGGTACCGCGACTGCAAATGCACGTTTCTCCCTTTAAAGGGCAAGGTAACCACAGCAGCAGCCTCCTGTCCAGACAGCCGCCCGCCTCTGTAAAAGGAAGTCAGCATCTACGGATTTGCACAGTCCTAACCTTGTAAAGAAAACGTGCCTGTCTCCTGTGAAAAGATGACGACACCCGAGGCAAAGTCAACAAAGTTCCTGTGATTCCCTTTAAATAAATAAGAAATCTTCACACAGAAGCGAGAAAGGAAAAACGATGATAATCCACTGTCATCGTGTTAGCAAGAATCGTTCTCTTCCGTTTAAAGCAAACGCAAGATTTGCATAACTTGTTACAAAGCCAGTGTGTTGAAAATTCAACCTACTACAGTTTTAAAAAAAAAAGAAAAACTATAACACACTAACATATAATTATATATCTCCCATTAATCTTAAATCAAATAATCACTTTTCCCAAGCAGTGTGACAGATGTCATCCCAAAACAGTTTCTATTATGTCCCCGTGGACAAAAATGCAAATTTTAATGAGATCAGAAACGAACATCCATTTGTCTTCTCCCTTTTCTTTACAGAGCATTTTTTCCTTCCTCTTATTCTTTTTCTTTCACGTCCTGCCAGCAGTCGTTGATGCTCCCAGCTCTGCGCCCACCCCTCTAACACTGGGCTGAGTTCCCAGGACGGCTGGCCACCGTAGGCTGGTCAGTGGGCACGCAGAGAACAACATGAAATGAATCATGCCCT
Organism: Myotis brandtii; assembly: GCF_000412655.1. NCBI lineage: Eukaryota > Metazoa > Chordata > Mammalia > Chiroptera > Vespertilionidae > Myotis > Myotis brandtii. The sequence goes on along the minus strand of NW_005362626.1, from coordinate 299,096 downwards.
TCCCTAAGGATAACGGAGGCCTGGAAGCCATCTTCCTCTGTTTTATTAGATTGGCCGCTCATCTCCTAAACATCTACATGGTGACAGCAGGCGTTATACTACATGTGATTTTCACAAGCGGACTGAGTACAGAAAAACACTTTCTTTTAGGAAAGTGATTAAAGCTTCTGTAACACATCCTTTTCACTGGTAGGTCTGCGAACGCTTTCCGGGGCGACTGTGACCACACAGAAGCAGAGTTTCGTACCCTACGTGAATGTAGGAGTGAGTTACCGAAATGAGACTTCTTATCATAACGACAGGTTGCCAGTTGTTATGACACGCACTGACCACCAGGGGGCAGACATTCAACACAGGGGCTGCCCCCTGGTGGTCAGTGCACTCCCACAGGGGGAGCACCGCTCAGCCAGAAACCGTGCTCACAGCTGGTGAGCGTGGCTGCGGTGGCAGGAGCCTCTCCCCACTCCACAGCAGTGCTACCAAGCGGCCGCGGCAGGCAGGCGCAGCAGGCTGGGATGAGCGTAGCGGGTCACCAGGCCCCAGCTTGGGCTCCTCCCTGGCCACCTGCCACTGGGCGCACTGTTATATCCCCCAAGGGGTCCCGGATTGTGAGAGGGCGCAGGCCAGGCTGAGGGGACCCCCTACCCCCCCAACCCCCCACTCCCACCCCATGCACGAATCCATGCACCGGGCCTCTAGTGTGAAAATAAAGAAACAACGTCAATGACTTTTCTCATCGTCAATCCGCAATTCACCGAAGATGATCCTACATGTGGGAACCACTACATCCCAGGAATGCTGGTCCTACCACAAAGTAATATTTTAACTCTTCACATTTTAAAAAAACACAGACTTTAGATTGCCAGAAAGTAGAGATAGGAGGAAGGAGTGAAAGAAGGAACGGTGGGGAGAAAGAGAGAAAGACTATGCAGCCAACGCTCAAACATTTTAGATAACCCTCTGGTTTAACCACCTGAGGCCCTTTTACCACTGTTAGTTAACAGTGTGACATTCAGGCGAAAACCCGGACTCTGCGTGCAGTCCAGCAGGAACCCTGCCCGGCTCTAGGCACGCTCTTGGGCCTGTTTTCTTATCATCTGCCCCAGACAAGAGTGAAAGACTGGCATCTGCAAGGAACTTTCATTAACAGACAATTTTCCTTAATTATAGCCTTACCTCCTCTCTCAAGTCAACGCCACTGCTAGAGGGTGGCTTCCCCGGGACACGGCATTTCCCTTCCGAGACATGCAGGGCCCTGCACAGCCTCCCAGTAGCCCAGCTCCAGACTACGGAGCCAGGGTGCGTGCACAGGGCAGACACAAAGGGCTACGAGGGTCATCCCTTACCTCCCCATTGTTCCATCCCTCACACCCTCCATCCAGGGCCATGGAAAGATCTGGAAATGCAGTGCTCCGCTCGCCACCCGCCTGCTGCCCTCCCAGGAGCAAAGGCCTCTGCCCAAATGGCAAGTGGCCGCAGCAGTGGTTGCGCTAATGCATATTTCAGAGAGTGGAAGGTTTATAACAAGGGAAGCCCCAGCAGTCTTCTCCCCCCTGACGGGGTGAGCTACATGAGTCCACCGTTAACCAGCCCACAGGTTCCCACGGGGTCTGCCTCTTCACTGACCTCTCCTTTCAGGCGTGTTTGGTCAAGCAAGGTCACCTGGATGACGGGACCCAAGGTCAGAGAGACGGGACTTCTGGTTTTCCCTGTTAATAATTACCCTGGAATCCCATATAATAAAATTTCCCTCTGTCACCTGAACCTATTTTTAGGTTTGATGCTATTAGACAGAAACAGCAAAAACTAGGTAGGAAGACTACGGTTATGAGAACAGGGGGGTTTGCCACTTAAGTTCTTTCCCTAAGATTACATGAGCAAAACTCCACTTTAAGAAACAGTCGTGTCTCACCACTGTGCTCTACACCTGACACTAATAAAATACTGAATGTCAACTGGAATTGAAAAATTTTCTTTTTACTTTTTAAAAAAATGTTTAAGTCAATTTCTTAGGCGAAGCCCATCAAATGGCCACCGTTCTGGAAGGGTGCAGATCCAGAACATTCCATTTCCACAGAAAGGTCTACTGCACAGGGTTGGTCTAGACCAGGGAGGGGGAACCTTTTTCTGCCAGGGGCTATCTGGATATTTATAACATCATCCTCAGGCCATACAGAATTATCAACTTAAAATTAGCCTGCTGCCCTAGCTGGTTTGCCTCAGCGGATAGAGTGTTGGCCTGCAGACCGAAGGGTCCCAGGTTCGATTCCAGTCAAGGGCATGTGCCCGGATTACAGGCTCCTCCCAGGCCTGGGCCCTAGTCCGGGTGAGTGTGGGAGGCAACCAATCGATGTGTTTCTCTCGAGTCGATATTTCTGTCTGTCTCTCCCTCTCTCTTCCACTCTCTGAAAATCAATGGAAAAAATATCCCAGGGTGAGGATTACAAATAATAATAATAATAAAATATATTTTTTTAAAAACTTAGCCTACTACATTTGGTCAAATATTTAATGAACCTACTCCTAATGCCTTCGCAGGGCCAGGCCAAATGATTTCACGGGCCTTATACACCCACAGGCCGTCCGTTCCCCACCCCTGGTGTAGACTTTGACCTGCTCAACTTGGTGTCTGAGCCCATCGCTGGACCAATGCTTCTGTTCCTACCGTTCAAACCCACAGGTAGAGAGACTGGACCCTCCGGGGGTCACCCCTTTAGTTCGTTATGGAAGAGTTTCTCTGAGCATGGGGAGCAGCAGAAACGGGGGTGGCTGTTCAAGCGTCAACTGACAGCTATGGAGCAAGTGTTCCCGCCACATAAAGTGAATGGTGAACTCGGCCACACCACAAAGAGGGGTTGTCTCCAGGTGGTGGGACTATGATTACTTTTTGCTTCTTCCTACTTATATGTGTTTTTCTGATTTTATTCAATAAGCACACATTCCTTTCTTGTCAAATAGAAACTGCATGCAAGATGACAACAAAAAGGAAACAGTCATCCACAAGGAAGCCATCGGCGTTGCTTGCACACACACCGCGAGCCGAGCGCAGGACGTACCTGACTTTCTTGCCCTGCTCCGTGAGCATCTTCACCAGGTCGGCGATGGGGTACTGCGCTTTGGCCGCACACAGTCCGTAGCCTGCGGGGAACGCCAAGAACACGGGAGAATGCGGTTTTATTTTGAAATTCCTCTCTGGATGGAAACATTTTTATGCCCCAAAAAACCAATCCATGAATAGGACTAAAAATGAAAGCAAACTTATAATATGGAATTTTTAAAATACTGGCCTAAATTCCAACTTCAAATTCTAATGGTCCCTCCTCAGTCTTGTGCAGGTCTCATACTGCTGGGCACCCTCTCCCACACACCACCCACACGCTGTGTTCCCTCTGTCTCTCTCTCTGTCTCTGTCTGTCAGTCCCTCACATCTTCCCACCTTTCCACTCCAGCACCGCTTCTCCGCAGGTGACACCAGGCCTACTGTGAGGGAGATGATTCTTTCCGCAGGAATGTTCCAGGCATTCTAGCAAATGCAATGTGCCTGCTCCCACACAGAGCTGACAGCAGCCGCCCTGTCTCTGAGACAACCAAACCCCAACCCAAGTCTCCAATGTCTGCAGAAAATGATGCTGGCCCAGGTGAGAAGGCTTGTACCTGAACACCCAATTATGCTAATGTTTACTTATATCTTAGTATAGAACCAACCAACCAACTACCCACATGTCAAATCAACAGATTTGCTTTACAGAAAATGCCTATAATATAACATGACAGAGTTAAAAGCTTAATCTGAAAATAGTATGTTGCCTGTAATACCACAGCATTATCTTCATAGTGAAGAAGAACTAAACTCAACTTCAGAAAAGAAGGAAACTGCCCAGCCAGTGTGGCTCAATACTTGAGCATCGACTCATGAACCAGGAGGTCACGGTTCAATTCCTGGTCAGGGCACATGCCCTGGTTGCAGACTCGATCCCCAATAGGAACATGCAGGAGGCAGCCGATCCATGATTCTCTCTCATCACTGATGTTTCTATCTCTCTCTCCCTCTCCCTTCCTCTCTGAAATCAATAAAAACATATTTTTTTAAAAAGAAACTGAGGCCTGAAGAGATCAAATGGCTTGGTCAATGTCATGTCGATTGTCAGAAGCAAAATTAAACCAAAATGAGATGCAATGACTCCCAGACCAAGCTCTTTCTACTAGACGACGTAACCTCACCTTGGTGGAAACCACAGGAATCGCAATGATTTTTTAAATATTTGTTTTTAAAAAGAAAGAGATTAACATTTACTAACACTTGCTGAGCAGGTTTAAGAGTGAGCTACTTTCCTATACTATATCTAACTTAATCCTGACAACGGGCCCAAAGATTATCAATGAGGAATAAACAACCAAGACTTGAAAATGATTCAACATTGGTACAGAATCACTGGAAGACATGGCTAGAACCACGTCATCAATTTATAGAATCTCTATGTGATCTCCAAAATATTAACACAAGCTGAAAATTCTCAATACCTTTCACTATATAACAATAGGGTTGCTTCTAAGTTCCCATTATGTTTTCAAAAACAAACAAGTGCCGGTTAGATGTTTTCCTATTATAGGAAGTTGTTAGTGTAATCAATGACAATGCCCTTTTTTTTTGTACCTGGAGTAATAATAATGCTACTAGCTTCTCGAATCATGTCGATGGCATTCTCCAGGTTGATTTCTGTATGCGTGCCAGAAATCTCCATGGGTTTTCCACCAGCTGTTGAAGTGGTACCATAGCCTCCAAGAATCACATTCGCCAGGGAGCGATTCATTGCCTGGAAAGCGAAATTACTCGCGGTGAGAGTTTAACCCGCATAACTTTTAGAAAAATGATCTGTATATATGATATTCAGAAATATTCCATAAAGAGGTATATGTGATCATCTAAAACATTTTAGCCGCATAATTTGACCTAGCTTCTGAAAATTATTTCAAGAGTTTAAATGAAGATATCTGGGAAACCACATCCTTTTCTCTATAAAATCAAGTACACACGAATATATCTTCAGTAAGAGAGTAAAGTTTGTTAAGGCATTTCATGGAAAGTTACCGGTAACATTAAGAAATTAATGAAAACCTCAGACCGGTTACTATCACTTGCACATGGATCGAGCAAGTTGTACCTCCACATTCACATGTATTTCACAGGAGGACAAGGCAGGCACAGGAATGTGAAATTTTACAAGGTGACTAGAGACGCTCAGGTGAGTTTCACTGCCAGCTGAGAGCTGTCCAGAAGCGAGCAGGAGGGAAGGGGCAGGGATGCCTCTCATTTAGAACTCTGCTGCCCTCTGCCGTCAAGAAAGATAAATGTAGATGTTGATAGGGTCTGACTTTCCAAATGAGCTCTGTGAAGCTATAGTAGAAGTGACTGGACTCATTACTAGACTCCTAAAATATTTCATTTCCAAAAAGATAGATGAGTGAGCGTATACATTTTTTTAGTAAAATAGACACCCATCCGTTTAACCAGAAAAAAAATTATCTTGGGGGGGAAAAAACAATAGGAAGGCACTTCTAGTTGCTCCTTTACAATCGCCCAACAATGTGCCATTCGAACACCACCACGGAAGCGTGCCGATAACTGATCGGGTCCTGAAAACAGTTCATGTATGGCCCTCTCAAGGCGGGCGGTGGAAGAAGCATGGAAAGACAAGAAGCCAGATGTTCTGAGGGATCAACTACATTTTAAGACGTCAAATCCCTGTACATGATCAAAGCAGTCATTCCACATAATCACCACAGAATTTCTCACTTCAAAAAAAAAACTCCCAAAAAACTATTAAACCCTATTTTAAGGGTTGTAATAAACATATCATTGATCCACTGTTTATGCCACTTGTAAGCTATATGAGTATCAATCTTTTACTTTTTTTCAAAAAGACACTTGATTATTTAAAAGCAAAAAGCACCTGGAGATTTGCAGACAAATAACACATCAGAGAGAAGCACATGACCTTCGGGGGACAGGCCCGTGAGTGGCTGAGGGGACAGAGAAGAAGGGGCAGAGGAAATGGGCAGAGAGCCACATGTGACAAAGGGCAGCAGGCCAACAACCTGAGTTGCAAAGATGATACAACAAAATGTCAGAATTTTTCAAATTGTTCTTTTGACCTAAGTTCACTGATGAGTACAACATTCACATTTTACATAGCTCAAAGTCTTGTAAACTTGTCTAAGATTATCCTATATAATAAAAGCCTAATATGCTAAGTGTTGGGTCGTCCGTTCAACCAATCAAAGTATAATATGCTAATGATATGCTAAGGCCACTCAACCACTCACTATGATGTGCACTGACCACCAGGGGGCAGACACTCCGACCGGTAGGTTAGCTTGCTGCTGGGGTCCAGCCGATCGGAACTGAGCGAGACAAGCCTGACACACCCTGGAGCCCTCCTGCGGTCCCTCCCCGGCTGGCCAACCTCCCGCATCCCTCCCCGGCCCCCATCATGCACCGGTGGGGTCCCTCAGCCTGTCCTGCGCCCTCTCGCAATCTGGAACCCCTCGGGGGATGTCGGAGAGCTGGTTTTGGCCCGATCCTGCAGGCCAGGCTGAGGGGCCCCACTGGTGCACAAATTCGTGCACTGGGCCTCTAGTAACGTATAAAATAAAGCCCAGAATGTTTTCATGTATATTATTAATAGATAAGAAGGGCAGAGAAATATTGAAGTAATGCTTTTATGTTCATAGTCCCCATCTGACATGAAGTTTTAAATGCTGAACACCACTTCCTCTACTTAAATCCAAGGTTTAATGAAAATCTACATAGTCATACCCGAGACTTCCCAAACATTCAATATTTATTGATTTTGATCAATTCTATCTAGTTTTGAATTACAGGATTCTGAAAATAAATGACCAAAAATAGTTTCCACCAAATTTTTGCCCTTACAAACTGATTCAAAGACCTATTTCAGACATTGAGATATTTCTATCATAGATAACTTTTTGTTGTTGCTCTTAATCCTCACTCAAGGATAATTTTCCACTGATTTTTAGAGAGAGTGGAAGGGAGAGGGAGAGACAGAAACAGCGATGTGAGAGAGACACATTGATTGGTTGCCTCCTGCACACACCCTGACCAGGGCCAGGGAACCTGCAACCAAGGTATATGCCTTTGACCAGAATCAAACCAGGGACCCTTAAGTCCAAGGGCCAATACTCTATCCACTGAGCCACACCAGCGAGGGCCATAGATAACTTTAAAAAAAAAAAAAAGTCAAACATACAAAAAGACTCCATCCCCTGCATCACACAGTCCTGTGAAGGGACAGAGGACAGAGGGACATGACTCAGAGACAGATGTAGATGATAAAGCCCTTTCATCTTACTGGACTTAGAAGGAACCATTTTTCATTTCCTATAAAACTGAGTGGAGGAGAAGGAAAGAATATCTGAGGACATTTAACTAATGTGGACCCACTTCGGATGGCATCTTAGGGAGGAAAACAGGGAGCCACACAGTAGTGTAACAATCAAAGTCTACTTGTTAAACACGTATCCACAATTATATCACCATTAAGCTAATTCCATGCGGTCTCTTAAAAACGAAATATTCTTCATCTCTGAACTTGCCATTGCGACATCATATTTTCAACAAATGTTTAGGGTTTAGGGCTTTGTTTTGTTTTGTTTTTTCTCCTTTTGGCTTGCTCAAGTGATTAATGAGACTATCCTGTGACCACTGACCCCAGATTGAAGAGCTCCCAGCTCCAAGACAAAGCATTTGCAACCCTGTCCAAGACTGTGCCTTTCAAGTTATTAAGCCCTATAATGAAAATTGTATGCTACAGTAAAAAGATCCTTAATTCACGTAATTCTAAGCAAAATGTAAGAAGAAAACTCTGAAAACAAAGGTCATAAAATGGACCAAACCAAAGCAATAATAATATATATACCATTGACTAGCATCTCTCATTTCGATGCTTTGTAGGTGCTAATTAATGGGCTGCAAAGCAAAAAAGAAATTTTTTTTAGTTTGGCTTTCATCCACTTAATTTTATTCTATTTTCATTTGGAAAAAAGCAGCAAAATGCAAAAATCAGAAAATTTGGTCTGAAAATGCTGTTCCATTTTCCAAGTAAACGGACTATAAAATCATAAAGAGGCTAATGTCTAACGACATCTGGATATAAAGCACGGCCTTCATTTGCGCTGGTTGTTGGGACACTGTGGACATTTTTCAGTTTTTATAATCCCGGGTGTTGTGTAACCACGACATTAGGCTCAGAAGACACCCAAAAGGATTGTCAGAACAAAATCCAATTTCAGGGGTTGCTAATTAGCCACTCAGGGTGCATTCCATTCCCTCTCGCATAACAAAAGCATTCTGGTCTGGTTTGGACTCGTCCGTCTCCTTCAATAAATAATAAAACAGTGAAGGTAAACGTGCTGGTAATAATACTAGATATCGACATTTGATAGTATATCTGCTACTACAGCCTATCCGGAGAGGATTCCAAAATATGAAAAGAGCTAACAAATAAAATATTCATCTAATAGTTATTTAACAATTCTTGTATTTCTTTGAATGTGCCAGGTGCTAGGTCAGGCTCTATAAACACCAAAGTGAATAATACATGATCTCTTAAAATACTTTCCCTGTAAAAGGAGAACAGAATTTCCTACCTCCAGAGTTCGGGTGGGGAGTAAATGAGCTAATATTTGTACAGCACCCAGTGCAGCGCCGGCAACATTGCACTCTGCCTAACAACGAGCAGATATTTCCTTCTTATTAGTATTATGAACCACTCTGAGCTGCTAGTAGGCACCAGCCACGAAGAAACAATTTCTTATCATGAACAGGCACAGGCTAAGAATTCTTGAAGATGAATGTGAAAAGTCAGAAACCAGGAAAATGTAGAAGTGAAGACCACTTCTGTCTTCAAAACAGAAAACTACGGCAGCCTTGCTTTTGTCGTCTGTTCTGTAATAAGACAGAGGAGCAGAGGGTTCAGTAAAACGCCTGCTCTACACGTCACCCACCAGGAGAACTTGCAACGAGTCCTCTGTGGAGACCCCTTCATCAATATCAACAGCCACCTTGACCAAGTGATTGTACATAAAGGCAATAACCAACGATGCACCAGGAGAATGTACTGCAGGAAAAAAAGGCAAAAGCAACTAATAATATGGACTTGGGTATGATATAATACCATCTTAGCAGACACCAGAAATGGTTCGAAAGCTGTGTCATAGAATGCATTCAAACATATGCATGTGAGAAGACTATAATTAGAATATTAAATGTGGACAGTTAGGTGGTAATGGGATTATAGATTATTTTATTTTCTTATTCATCCTTTTCTATTTTCTTCCAAATTTCCCACAATAAATGCCTTTTATTTTTATATCTGAATAATTTTTAAGATTAAAGCTTCAACCGTCCTTGAGCCAAAATGACTACAATTTGCTATTACAGAGCATCGATCTGACCCAGTGTGATACTTGTGGTCACATGCAGCTATAAGAATAGCTTGTCAACCTTATACACAGTACAGGAATAACAAATATCTGCGGTACACTGGCAGTGAATGGCATGTCTGAGGCAGAGGAAATAGAAAGGACGTAAAAAAAGAAAACAGAATAAATAGAGAAAACAGATCAAGAAAAAAAGAAATAAAAAAATGAAGAAAAAGATGATATAACACATAAGTAGACATAGAAAAGAGGACTTTCAACTCCTGCCTCTTCTTACCTTATTCTAGTAACTGTTATAGAACTGCTACTATCAAAGCTACTGTAGTCCTCTAACCAAAAATAATAAGAAACTAAATGAAGAAGGAAAGGAAATGGAGAGGAAATAAAAGAGGCAGAGACAGACAAAATTGGACAAATAGTGCTGATACATTTAAGAAGCTGAAGAAAACCCTATAAGAAGAAAAGGAGAAAGGCAAGAAGGTACCCATGATGACACTCCGAGATCTAGGTACAAGTCCTCCGTCCTCCGCCCGTACCAGAATGCCACTGGCTGTGCTAAAATTCCAATCTCTCGTTCAATTTTAAAATCAGTGCTTTGACCAACCATACGTATTAGTGAAAATCTGCTGCCCCCTGCTGGTCATTTAAATTCACCACATGAAGCAAAGCCAAACTAAGGGGAAAAGGTTCATTTTTAGAAAAATTATTTCTAATGTAACTGAATAAATGTTTTCTTCTTCATAAACATTTGGGTTTTAAAATAAAAAACCTCCAAAGCCTGATATTATTCAAATAGGAGACACAGAACCTCCCAGCTTTCCAAAACTTCCTCAACAACTAGAGGGATTTAATTTCAAAACCTCTTAACTTGGTTTTAAACTTGGGCTATCAAATCCTTTGTTTTATAATATGACCAAAGAAAACTAATTTTTTTTATTATAAAAAGACAACTCCAGAATTCAATTAGCAATGAGTTTTTCAATTAAAATATAAGAGAAAATCTCCATTGCCTAATAAGGGTTTTTTAAATCATGTAATAAAAGAATGAAGGTGGGTTAAGGATTCTTTTTCTGAATTATTAATCGGTGTGAAGCTCACATGCTGATTTCACTGTTTCATGCTTGTCCTTTCACAGTCATTGGAAACGATTATTTAGAGAATAGCATCTATAATCAGAAAAAGGTTGCTAGTCAAGCCTTTAATTATTTGCAGGATATCTTCTTGCCATCAAGAAGAGAATTAAAAACAAAAAGGAAGCTAGGAAGTATTTTTCTTGTTAATTTTCTTTCTTTTCTTTTAAAACAAACAAACCATGCTGACCACAAAACTTCAGGAGGGCACTCTCGCAGCTGACCAGTGGGAGTGTCAATTGCAGCAAGCTTTCCCAAAACAGCACGGGAATGTTCAGAAAGAGCCCGTAAAAATGTGCACACCCTCTCCCTTCTATGAATCAATCCTAAGACAAAAATCAGAAGTGCTGAAGATGTATTTATATTCAAAGAGAAATAAAAATCACACAGCCTAACAGGTACAGCATTAGGGGAAAAGTTAAATATATTTTTATATATCCATGTAATAGATTCGTGATGAAGTCCCTTAAAATAATATTGAGAAAGCATTTTTAATAAGAAAATGGCAAGAACATAGTTTGTAAGATTTAAAAAACTAAATGTGAAAGTGTACCTGGTGATTAGACAAGGGAATGCACAGACATGTAATTCACAAAGAAAGAGCAGAAGGAAATAACCCAAAACCTGAAGGAGTTCTTTCAGGCGGAGGGAGTCAGAGATTTTTATTTTTTCATTTTCCTAATTATCTACACTGAGTACTTTAAAAGCAGCCTCGCAAGTTGATTCAAATGCTACACACTGGGATTCCTGCGAAAGAGAGTGAAAGCTGAGGTAGTCATTTTTACCGCAAGTAACAGAAATGACAGAGGCGCCCTCCGGTGCAGAACGCCATTCCCGGGTCTGTCAGGCACGTGTCTCTTACCACACACATGATGTAGGACAGGATGGCCCCGGAGGAGCCGATGAGTGCGCCCACGATGGTCAGCAGGTTGTTGTTGAGCAGGAAGCCCTCGGCACACAGGGCCCAGCCGGAGTAGCTGTTCAGCACAGTGATGACCACGGGCATGTCAGCACCCCCGATGGCAGCCGTCAAGGTCACGCCCTGGGACGATAAGCAAAGCGCGACTCAAAATTAATGCAACACAAATACAGCCTCTGCCCTCGAACAGCTCGGTGCTTCATCATTCCGGTTTTCCAACGACTATCGTTACACACACGTTTCAGTCTGGCCACGACCAGGCACCTCCTGTCTGGCCGAGTCTCCCACAGATACAGCACACGTAAACACTGAACCACCGCCCCCACCAAAGTCCCCCATCCCTAAAAGGCAGTGATGAAAAGCAGGCAGAAACTGGAGAGGAGTCCACCCTTGGAAACCAGGGACGGCGCTGAGTGCATTTCCCAGTTTTTATGGCTTTAGCCTAAGGGCAGGCCCTGTCGTGCCAAGTGAAACAGCTAAAACAAAATACAATCCCACAGTCTCACTCGTTTGAAGATCGGAGGGTAGGGTTTAGAGCGACTAAGGCAGCTGGGAAGTGAGAAAGTAAATTCTGCACAGGAGTAGCCTAGAGAAAGAAAGCCCCGAATTCTGTGCATGAACTCTGCCCACATCTCTGGCTGACTCCTGAACTAGGCATATGCGGGCAGACTCCAAACAATCCTACTGAAGATGAAATAACAATAGATTGTTGAGATGTAAACTGTGCATAGGAAAGAGAGTCAATAATATTGTAGTAACTATGAATGGTGCCTGGTGGGTACTTGAAAAATCGGGGGGAGCACTGTGTGAAGTATATGATTGTCTAACCGCTATGCTGTACACCAGAAACTAAGACAAAGTAATACTGAATGTAAACTCCGGTTGGAATTTTTTTTTTTTTAAGATTGTAGCTGCCCCCTGCCAAAGCGGAGCCAGAATTTGAAATTTGGATCCAGCCTGCTGAGCTGCCTACAAAAACTAATAAGGAAATCATTATAACCAATACACTTTGAAGGAACACAACAGACTCTAAAGTCTCTATCATTCACGATATCCAGGATGCAAGCCCAAATCACTAAACTAGAGAGGAAAAGGGATTGTGGAGAGAAAGATTTTTGCTTTTTATTCCCCGTATTCCTATATACTCTGAGTTTGTTACAATGTGAATATATTCATGTATTGCTAAATTAAGTGAAAACCAATTATATTAGGCCATGAAATATTTTACTCATTCTCATAGAGTCATTAAGTATTTTTAATCAAATTCACCTCTCCTCAAAAGTAACAATTTTTGAAGTTTTACATTTCAATGCACAGGTTTGATTTTGGCACTTTTTTTTTTTTTACTTCTTCTGCCCTGTTAGATAAAAAAAAAATGTCAAAACTATTTTTCTTTTGTTCAAAATAAAACAAAAATCCATGCTATATAAGTTAAAATAAAAACAGATCATCAGTGGTTATATATAGAATTTTAAGTTACTTAGTGTTCGAAAGGTTCTGTGTTGAAATCACAGCCAAACTTTTAGGATTACATAAAAATCGGTCTCGTTTTGCCCAGCTGGTGTGGCTCAGTGGTTGAACGTCCACCCATGAAATAAGAGGTCACAGTTCAATTCCCGGTCTGAGTATATGCCAGGGTTGCTGGTTCGATCCCCAGCAGGGAGCGTGAAGGAGGCAGCCAATTGAAGATTCTCTCTCATCATTGATGCTTCTATCTCTCTCTCCTTCTCCATTCCTCTCTCTGAAATCAATAAAAATATTTTTTAAATAAAATATATCTATTCCGTTGGGGGTCTTAAAGAGATAGAACTATAACTAGACTATACTCTGATAAAATACAACGAGTTCCTCTCCAGCTCTTACCATGATGGCAGAGAGCGCCGACACGGAGCCCAGGCAGAGGATGCCCGTGCCGAAGCTGGGGTCCAGCATGTAGGGGATGATCCCCCCCAAGCTGGCCGTCAGCAGGCCCGCGTTGAGCATGTGCCTCCCGGGCAGCAGGAGGGGCGCGGAGTTCAGGATGCCTGGAACCAAGCACAGGGCAGTCAGAACCGAAGAACCCCTCCCTCACAGTGTCCGTCCTCTAACCCTAAACTACCAAAAGGCAACATTAGAATTAAAACATGGTATTCGAAACATCACTTCCTATCACCAGATACTGAACCATCAAAGCCAGCTCGAGTTCTTCCTCAAGCAGAAAACTAGCGGAAGCAGGAAACGTATGCCTCCATGTAACTGTGCCCTACTGGCTCCCACCACACGTCTTCACTCTGGTCACGGAATCCTGAAAAGTCACTTTTCCCGTGGGACCAACACAGAAGTTAAATGTTGTCGTCTTCTTCCTTTAAAACTTCAGAACAACGTCCTAGCACACCTGCATTCCTGATTCCACTGAGCCCGGAGCGGAGGGGCTGGTCTGCTAGCTGTTTGAGGACGAAGGGTAAGACAGATTGTCTTCGGCAGGAAGTTCTTCCCGTGATGTTTAAGTTCCATGGAAAGTCCCACTTAATTTTAATGAGTTGATTACTGAGAGGCAAGACCAGATTTTTAAATCACAAACTAGTTTCTCTCGAGACTCATTTTTTCCATGAAAACCCCGGAAGCAGCCTAGGTGGGGGGTTTTCTTTACTTCTATTTTGATGTGTGGTTTTAGCAGTAGCAAAAGTTGCCAAACTGGAGCCCAGAAATGCGTATTTGTTTTCAAGGCAGGTGCTGTATGCTCATCACACAAACGTATTCAATGAGCTCCCCTCTGTTCAGGAAGCCAAGGATTATGACGATGTCACTTGGTTCACATGTATCAGCCAACGTCAGTCACTCCCTCTGCGCACATTTCTGTGTCCTGGTTTCCTGCACTAACTACACGCAGAAGCAACAGCTCCCGAGCCTTGCAAGACTTTATATATAAGACTTGTAAGGATCAATGAAGGGAAGCACCTTCGTGGAGAGAAAAAAGGCTTATATATTCTGAGTGCTACACAAACGCTTCACCTAACAGGTTCTACTGTTTAGCTACTTTCTGAAATTTTAACAGGCCCTCCCAGCCCCCTAAACAATAGATACTCACCTCCCTGTGGTGCCGACTCACTTACCCTGCAGTTTTCCGTAGGCAATAAGGGAGCCGCTGAAGGTGACCCCGCCGATGTAAGTCCCGAGGTAGGCCACGATCTTGGTGAGGTTTGCCGCTACGTCTGTAGCGAAATGCGGATACTCCACAATGTACTCAGCGACGCAGGTCAGCACCGCCGCCAAGCCCACCAGACTGTGGAAAGCAGCCACTAACTGAGGTAAGTCCGAAATCTGGATGCGTTTGGCAATTGTCAATCCTGTCGGGAAATGCAGGTCAAAGAGAAATTAAAACGGGACAGACCCTGAAGGAGGAACCACTACAAAGGCCACCCTTAAGAGGCTCCCTCTGTGTCACCTGTAAAGAAGCATCTGCTTCCTCACATGGGCTAGCGGTGCCCTGAGGGGACTGTATAGGCGGTAAGGACACTGGCTACATACACTCCTTCAAAACAGCAGGTTTTCTCAACAAACCTAGCCAAGGCCCAGCTCCAGAGCGTCTCCTCCCTGCACAACCTTCAAAGATGGCCCTGGCCTAGCACATCCTCAGATTCCTTAAAGCTCCAGTTAAATCCCCTGAAACTCTCCCCGCCAGCATGGATACCCCAAGCCTGGCACACAAGAACCAGCTGGACATGAAGAAGGCCTAGGTTTTCAGTTGGGTGGACAGGGCCAAGTCCAAAGGTAATGAAATGCAAATATCTGGGTAATCAATGTTCAAATCAGGCGATTCTGAAGGAGTTGCACAGTTCTGGCCAGGTGATATAAAAGTGCTGAGCTCATCCTATCCTATATAATAAAAGGCTAATTGCAAATCGACCGAATGCGGAATGACCGGTCACTATGATGCATACTGAGCACCAGGGAGCAGACGCTCAACGCAGAAGCTGGGCTCACGGCTGGTGAGCACAGCAGCAATGGCGGAAGCCTCTCCCGCCTCCACAGCAATGCTAAGGACCCCGAGGGGTGATGTCTGACTGCCAGCTTAGGATATTCCCCAAGGGGTCCAGGACTGCGAGAGGATGCAGGCCAGGCTGAGGGATCCCCCACCCCCACCCCAGTACACGAATGTCATGCACCAGGCCTCTAGTGTCTAAAGGTTTTCCTGCCTGAATCCCCAGCACAGGCACCTTCCTTCAGGGTTTTTCAGTCAGGACAAAATGGGGCCGAAAGCTAATGTACTGATAACTACGTATTTAGCCACCAGCTCCTCAGGATAAAAACATTTGTGTGTATAAATACACACACAACTTTTTACTCCTATCAATGGAATGGAGCACACAGTTTTCAAATAATAATAAAGTATACAATTCTCTTTAGTGTAAATGCCATACAGGCAATTGATTTTCACAGAATGCTTTTGTTGATTTTTGCCAAACTCTGGTGCCTGCAGCCAACCTAGTGTTTGCTGATGCCTTTGTGTGGTTCCCACGTGAATGCTGGTTGGTAATTTTGTTAACAGTAACAAACAAGACGAAAGTGAAGCAAGATGCATGTGAGAACTTGGCTCACTGTCAACCGTGTGAGCGACGACTTTGCTGGATCGCACACACTAGAAGGATACTGGCCCAGTTTTTGTGCTATTCACAATATAATGGCTAAGGACACAACACACTTTTCAATTGAAGCTGTGTTATCAACATTTTCTCCAGCGCTTTCTCGGGTCTGGACAATCAACAAAACAGTTAAGTGAAACCATGGCCAATGTCAAGCCACCAGAGTGGTCATTAAACATGGAGTTGGGAAGAGATGAACAGTAGCCCATCCATCATTAGACAGCATTTCCACCAGAGACAATAAACACAGACAACCTCAAGAGCCAAATAACAAAATCTAAAAAATTAATTAGAAAAGTATGGATAGCATTATTACCTTTGTTTCTACTATAATTTATCTATTTTCTTTTGGTGAATAGTCATCACAATTGGTATAATTCTCATTCAAACACAAACACTACAACATTTACAGAGTAAGTACATCAACTGAGTCAAAAGTGAGAAGGGAGCATGGGTTTGCATGAAGGCAGAAGCCCACAGTGCTTACCAATGGTGCCGCCCAAAGCCATGGCTCCCGACATCTGAGCCAA
This sequence comes from Myotis brandtii, assembly GCF_000412655.1. Taxonomy (NCBI): domain Eukaryota; kingdom Metazoa; phylum Chordata; class Mammalia; order Chiroptera; family Vespertilionidae; genus Myotis; species Myotis brandtii. The sequence goes on along the minus strand of NW_005362626.1, from coordinate 282,433 downwards.
CAATTCCGGGCTCGGGTTCAGGCCTCCAAGGGTGGCTGCCAGGCCTCCAGCCACGCCGATCATGCCCAATGCATTGCCAAGACGAGCAGTTCCCTGGGTGGAAAGGCCGGCCAGGGCACCAACACAGCACAGACCTGAGCCCAGGTACATGATCTTTCCAGAGGAAGAGGGAGAGGGAGAGGAAGAGAGAGAGAGAGCGGGAGAGGGAGGGGGAAGGGGAGAGAGAGAGAGAGAATATCAAAACTTTCAGTCTATTAACACAGGAAAGACCGCTTGTGAGGAAACGTGATTCTCTAAAAACAACTTTAAATGCAGACAATAGAGAAACCACTATGAGCTCTTCTTTTAATATTTCGGTATATTTTCCTACCCATTAGGGATACTAAATACTCTCCATTGTACTTGCAATTATACCATTCATGTAAATTGATTTCTTCGGGATTTGATGGCATGCACAAATGCATATGAAAGTACCTAAATCTAAATTATGTCATTATGGGATCTAACCAAATGCTGGAAAGGAGGCGACCGCTGACGCTGCCTGTGCCAGGGGACCGGGCCACACACTGCACGAATGTTGTAACTCCGTCCCATGAGATCCCCGGGAGGAAAGAATCTTCAGCCTCATTCACAGAAGAGAAAACCAAAGCCTGAAGAGGTTCCATAATGTTTCCAAGGTCAGCTGATCGGTGAGTAGCAAATCTGGGTCAGACATGGGTCTCTCTGACTCACCGCTCCAACTCTTCTCAAAAAGAGATTGTGCTCATTCAACAAATGCTACATGTTGGAAGCAGGAGAAACCAAGGGAGACGTGATCTGCCTGCTGTCTGGGAGGCTGCAATCCAGTGACCGTCATTGCAAAGAAACGGAAAATACCAAGCTCAAAGTTGAGTATTATAATTACATGTAGACCTTTCAAAGTTCAACTAGGTTATTTGTTTTGTTATAGAGTATTCATTTGTAAACTATCTTTTTAAAATTAATTGGCATAACATCTCCTGATAACAAGAGATGATGTACTAGATTTTAGGGGGGAAAGTAAGAAAAGGACTAATAGTACTTAATAATATACTTTTTCAAATGTATTACTGATTATTTCATTGCATCCCTACACCAATCCAGCCCGGTGCAAAAGGAGGATGGGCCCTGACCGGTTTGGCTCAGTGGATGGAGTGTTGGCCTGTGGACTGAAGGGTCCCAGGTTCGACTCCAGTCAAGGGCATGTACCTTGGTCGCGGGCACATCCCCAGCTGGGAGTGTGCAGGAGGCGGCTGATCGATGTTTCTCTCTCATCGATGTTTCTAACTATTACTCTCCCTTCCTCTCTGTAAAGATCAATAAAATATCTTTTTTTAAAAAAAAGAGGATGCTAATAACCTTCTTGACTATTTGTACATGTGGAAAAACTTGGGGACAAACAGGGGGACCCACATTTGCACATTCAGGGAGTGGGTCAACATGGCTCTAGAATCCAGGGTCAAGGGCATGTACCTTGGTCGCGGGCACATCCCCAGCTGGGAGTGTGCAGGAGGCGGCTGATCGATGTTTCTCTCTCATCGATGTTTCTAACTATTACTCTCCCTTCCTCTCTGTAAAGATCAATAAAATATCTTTTTTTTTAAAAAAAAGAGGATGCTAATAACCTTCTTGACTATTTGTACATGTGGAAAAACTTGGGGACAAACAGGGGGACCCACATTTGCACATTCAGGGAGTGGGTCAACATGGCTCTAGAATCCAGGGTCCCGATGCTTTATTTGACCAAGATGTTTCTAGAGTTACTGTTGTATCTGCATGATAAAGTGTGGATATTGGTAATGAGAATGTTACTCCAATTGAGGGAAAAACTGGCAAAAATAGCAACTTTCCGAAGAGTCTCTTACTTGTTCAATGTTATAACCGCTGGAGAGGGCAGCTAAATATCCTCCAACAAAGGTACCAGCAGGGAGCAGATACAGGTAGTTGTATTCCGGGGGGTCAGTGGGACGCTTAAACATGTCCAGCATCCTCTGAGTCACCAGAAAGCCACCTTATCAAATAAATATAAAACAGAGAGGTTATCTCATTGAGCAACACCATTGTTTTAATGTGCTACAATTTTTCTATTTTAAGCACCTTTATCATCTATGGATAAATATCATGTTAAGTAACAGACGGTCAAAATTAGATGTTATTTTATTATTCAAGCCAGTTCCATTGAAAGAGGGGGGGAAAAACCCTAAATTTGCTATCAGGCAGAACCAACTATTTCCGCATGACTACAAGTAACTAGCCATTCAGACGGGGTGGGAATGCAACCCATCAAAGGCAGGGTTTATTTTCTAATAGGTTATCCTGTTTGTTAAAGTCTATAATAAATGATAAGAGAAAAAACACCACATCAACGGGCACTGGATTTCTTGGACCCATAAAGAATTTTTAGCTACAAAATAGCATCAAGTGAGTATCGTGCACAAATTAAGTGCTAGGCGTCCAGTTTTTAGAAATAAACGCAGGCTAGGCTAAGGCAAAAGACTAAAATTTTTATCTCAAAGTAGACTTATCTAGAGATGTTATGGTGATCATGCTTCATAACTTAACGACCAACTATGCATGTAATAACTTCCTAGCTAACTTGTATTTGTTCTATTTGTTTTGGGGCCTTGAAGTTTTATCAAAAGAGTTTCTAAAACTTACAGATGGGCAAAGTAACTAATTTCCCTCCATAGAAAGCATTTATGAACTGAGTGAAACACTTTTAATGGAATGTCTATGTTATACTCATTTATATTTGCTTCTCATGTCCCCGTTCCAAATAGCACTGTGGCTTCTGTCGCCGCCATCGTACCTGCGATGTTGACCGAGGATATGAAGGTAGCAAGAGCAGCGAGGCTCTGAGCCGTGGTGGAAGGGTACAAATGCCCGCCCATCAGCGCCAGCCCACCAACTGCAGTCAACCCTGCGAAGAAAGCATCAAGATGGTAATCAGCCACAGTGACACCGCCAATCAATGTCACAGCGGAGGACGTCACAGGCACAGGTTCACGAAGGAGAAAGTTCTCACACAGCCTTCCCCCTGAGGTACCATTTAGGCAAAGAGTTAACAACACCCCTCCCCCTTTTGCATAAGACTCTGACCTTCCTCAGTCTTTCTATCTCTGTTCCCCTGCCAACGACATAAATCAAAAAGGTCGTTAGACAACGCTGCTATGGTGAAAAGGGACCCCCGGGGATAGGCTGCAACTGAACTGGAAGGAACGGCCCCTGGACTAGAAAACGTGATGGTGAAGCCATAGTTTGGTACTTCTTGGAATTGGGCATCATCCCTGCGGAGATCCCGAAAGCTATGCCTATGGCCATGTTATAAGAGATGCCCACAGCGGCCAGGAGGCGTCCAAGCAGGGCAGCTCCCACGTGTGTCCAATGTGGGTCTCGTTCCTCAGATCCAAGCTCTCACTGGGGGCCACAGGGAACAGCCCCCGGGCAGGGTGTGGACTGCGGCAGGGCCCTCTGTGAAGACTCGCCCTCAGGGAGCCGCCGATGCTGCCCTACTGGCCGCTGGGTCCTGCCCCATAAGCTTCAGGTGAACCTGACATCAGGGGTGGCAGCTGCAGACTTGCTGGGCTGCACGCTCAGCCGGATCTAAGAGCTCCAAGAGGAGGCTGCAGCACGAGTCTATGGAGCACTGCTTCCCAAATGTTATGGGAGGAGGGGGGTCCCTTCTTCCATGGCGGTCACAGCCGAAGGAAATGACAGTGGCTGCACTGCTGGAGATGGAAGCAGCCCAGCCCAGCCCCGTGCCTGTGGGAGCCCAGGCCACCACAACCACAACCCCTGACGCCAAGCCAGACCATTTGCAAACACAGACTTCATAAACCTCCTGCAAAGCACTCTATAAACCCATGCAAACCCGAGGCTGGGGAAAGAGGAACAAACCTGAGATGGCATTCGTCACGGACATCAGTGGCGAGTGGAGGGCAGGGGTCACTCCCCAGACGGTGTGGTAGCCCACAATGCCGGCCAAGCCGAACGTGGTCACCATCTGGGAAAAGGCTAAATTGGGAGCTGAGAGGCCCAAGCCCAGAATCCCGGTGAGACCTGGAGAAGGAGAGGAAAGAGGATGAGCTGACAGCCACTTATCTCAGGAAGATTGAAAGCACATGCACACCCACAGACAAGCAAACACGTGGAATAGCCAGTGCTTTTCAATTCCACACCCTTGCCAGTAATGAGCAGACTTCTGAGACATGTCATGGTTGGGAAGGGGGAGAGAGGAGGGATCGAGGTATTGTGAACAAAGCTCAACTTCCTGGCCACCTACCCCCAAAATAAAATAAACTGTAAAATCTATTCAAATTGTTGAGTCACCTTAATAGCAATGGGCACATTTCCGTTTGTGGGGCTTGTTCCCTGCCCTGTTTTAAGTTTCACTGACAATGTCACGTGTGTTTAGACAAGTGTTTTTCTTCCCAATGACAGGCCTATAGGTCTCCCCAAGCATTTCCTACTCGGGCAAGACACAACCTTCCTCTGGCAGGGCTCCTGTGAGGCCAGGTCTATGTCATCTCAGATGTGGCTGAGGGAGAGGGCTTGAAACGCGTAGGAAGGGTTTCACTGCCTCCGGCACCTCCCAGACATATGGCTTCCACCCACCCGGCTTGGAGTTTTGCAATTGCTCCCGAATCTGCGCTGGACCGCTGGCCGGGCAGGCAGCGCCAGCCTCAGCACCAAGTCAGCAAACAGGATTGTACAAAGACAAGGGAACACGGCCAATTAAATTAAGAATGTGCACAATACAAACAGTCAGCTCTGGACACACATCTTTAATTATCGCCTTTCCTAACAGCAAACATGTGGACGGCTGCTGGGAACAGAAGGAAGGGGGACCCAGTGGTCAGGAAAGGCAGAATGAAAGCAGGCGGCCAGGGAGCTGGCGTTGACTTTTCCTGAAGAGGGTCCTTTTTTCCCTGGATGCGAACTATTTCTTTATAAGTGGCACAGACAGAGCATGTAGGCACTGACATTAATTTTACCTTAACTCATTCAATAAGACTGTCGTTTTCATTTTTATTTTCCCACACACATAGAAGATTTCCAGTGCAGAGGGAAAGTTAGATAGGATATTGTCTGGTGCTCCAGTTAATCTTTAGAGAACCTCATGGGGCTGTGGTTAAGAGTACCTTTCCTCGAGCCAGAGTGCCTGCATCAAATCCTGACTCGGCAGCTTGCTAGCTGTGTGATCTCAGACAAGTCACTTAACCTCTCTGTGCTATAGTATCCTCATCTGTAAAATTATTAGACCTTTGTCCTCATGTGGAAAAAGACAGAAATCACATCTGCAGGTTTTCTTATCAACTATTTAATAAACTAATGTGTTTTCTACAATACACGTAATAATGTCAGATGTGCAATTTCTATAGTCTGTATAACACAGGAAAAAGAAGAGAAAGGCAGAGAACAAAGAAAGGGGGGAAATAAAATCAAATTCCTTGAAGTATGCTATTCAAATAGATTCCTAACACATACACAATAAAAAATACTTGTTTTCATTACAAAGGAGGAAGGTCAAGGCAAAGAAAAACAAATACAGGGCCATCCTTTTGTTCACTGAAATATGTCATTGTCATACCTATTAAAATGCAATAAACTTTAACTTAACATACATAAGGAAAACCTAGAAAAATAAATCATCATATATCCTCATGAATCGCAAACAGAAATGGCAACTTACAATCCTACTGATATACGTACTCTCTGTGTACATTACAATAATCCAGCTTCTTTTTTTTAACAAACAAGTGCAAGTAGGGACACTGCCCATTTACTCACAACGTTCACAACTAGAGGTTCTTTTAGTCGTTTTGCTGAGGTCTGCTCTTTATTCAAGGAGAGTTAACATACTTAGCTTTCAAACATCTGGACTCACATGGGAATTAGGGGAATGCTGAGGCTACAAGAATTCTCTGTGCCTGGTGCTGGTCCTTAATTCTTCAGAGTTTGCTTTTGTTTGGGGTTGGTTTTGGCTCTAAGCAGATCTAAACACTTTTAATTTATTCTATGAGAGAGAAACCAATATAATATCAAATACCCACATGTCAGACTCAACAATTCATAGCCAGAATGAATATTTATCCTTATGTTATAATAACTCTTTAGTGTTTTCACAAAAATGAATTTAAAAACAAAGACTGGATGTTAAATTGTAAAGAAAAGAGATAATCGCTTAAAAATTGGATTTTTTTGTATGAGGTGGATAATTTAGAATGTTGGCCAAATGGGTTCCAAGGCTATGCCTGTACTGCCCACTCTTCCGCGGAAACATCTGGTTCCCCAGTGTTCCCCAGTCTGACCCAGCTGTGCTGACCATCAGAACTGGTGTTTTATAAACCGCCAAATAAACAAACAAACAACCACATTTATACGCACTTCACGTCAACACGATCTGACGTACACCACTACTCAATATATTTGATGTAGATAAAAATATGAACAATCATATTTAAAATGTTTTTATAAAAGGAAACGTATTCACCGCCTGTGTATGCTTTCCCACACATTCATCCCAGTATATAGCATGGTGCCTGTTAGCTCCTGGGGTAGCAAATCTACACAATCTCCAACTCCACCGGGTGGGACAGACAGCATGTTTATGGAAAACTGCTTCTACGGGCCCAATTCCTAATGGAATCCAAAGACGGCAAAAGCATTTCACTGACTACTCCTGACATGACTATGCAAATTCAGATCATCAAGACCACACGCTGGTGAGTGGGAGGGGCCTCACCTGCGGTGTACGCCGAAGCCGTGGTCATCGTTTTCCTGAAGGGCGTGACCGTCGCTGCTTTTTCAGCTTCCAGCTCAGCCACTGTCTTCGGCTTCTCTGGGGCGCCTTGAGGAATGTTTTTCGGTGTGGGAGCGGGGAAAATCACTTCGCCATCCTAACAGGAATTAGCAAAAAAGCATTTCTTAAGTCAATCCAGTGTTTTAAAAATATGTTGGAGGGGGAAAAGAAAACTGTGTGTTTTTTTTAAATAATTTTAAATAAATTTGTACAGCACTGGCCGGTGTGCTCAATGCTTCGAGCGTCACCGAATGGTTGCGGGTTTGATTTCTGGTAGAGGGCATGTATCTGGGTTGCAAGTTTGATCAGGTCCTGTCCAGGTGTATGCAGGAGGCAACCAATCGCTGTGTCTCTCTCACATCAATGTTCCTCTCTCTCTCTCTTCACCCCCTTCCACTCTCTCTATAAAAATCAATTAAAAAATATCCTCAGGTGAGGATTAACAAAAAAATAAGTAAAAATAAATAAATTCATATACTAGTAATTTATAAGTTATCATTCTATCTACACTAATAAAAGATAAACATGCAAATTGACCGTACCTTCGCTATGCCTTAAGCCACGCCCACCAGCCAATCAGAGCGACTATATGCAAATTACCCCAACCAAGATGGCGGTTAATTTGCATATACCAGCTGGGAGCAAAGACTGAAGACAACGTGGAAGCGAAGCGCTACAGAAGGAAGCAAAGTAGAGGCGGCGGAGACAGGAATGGAGCCAAGGCTGCGGAGGTGGGAGGCAGGAGGGGAACCCCAGCCACAGCGGGTTTCGCCCCCTTCTCTGCTTCGCTCCAGCCTCAGGAAGCCCTATTCTTGCAGGAATCTTCTTGCAACGGGCCTCTTGTAAGATATATAAAAGCCTAAGTGACCGTTACGACTGGTCAATGGAACAACCAGTCAACAGATCGCTATGATGCACACAGACGCTCAACACAAAAGCTGCCCCAAGGTGGTCAGTTCACTCCCACAGTCAACCTCCTGTGGCCCCAGCTGGCCAACCTCCCGCGGTACTTCCCCCCCACCAACTGGCCCCAATCGCCCCAATCAAGACTGGGCAAGACAACCCCAATGGCCGCAATCACCAGCCAGGCCGAGGGACCCCACCTGTGCACAAATTCGTGCACCAGGCCTCCACTTTATATAAATATATAATGCATGTTTATGTAAATATATGTTTGTGTTACATATACATGCATAGATACATAATTTGTATGTGCATAGAACACACATGAAAGAATACAGATCAAATCCTTAAAAGCACATAGGTTTGAGAAACATTTCATTTTCACTTTATTCAATTCTGGTGTTTTTTGTTTTGCTTGTTTCCATTTTTCAAAAGCTATGCATATTTTAGGTGTGTCATGTGTGTATATAAGTCTTTGCAATATTTAAGTCATTCTGCATTTTTAAACAATTTTATTGGCAAAAAAGCAACACATCACTACTTTATTAGAATAGGCCTCAATTCCAAACTAGGATTCTTCCATGGACAGACACCCTAAACCAAGTTTGCAATGAAAACTCAGGAAAGAACAGATCTCTGTACCCACCTTCATCACGACAGTTCCTCTAATGACGTGGCCCATTGTACCAAAGTCAAAGTCATCTTTCACTTCAAAGTAAAAGTTATCTTTGTCAGGACTGATGGCCTTCAGGAGCTTGGTGATGTTGTTGGAGTACAGGGTGCTGGCCTGTGTGGCCATTCGGCTGGGGAGGTCTGTGTAGCCTATATGAGTAACTCCCTGAATGAACAAAAATGCAGTCAGAAAGGCCTATTCGTATGCTCCCATTCTTTCCAGGACAATTCACAGTCATAGGCAAGGCTACGTTTCAAAATTCTGTATCTTTATAAATACATACACATCCTCACAAACAAATATACAATTCAAAAGGAGCTTTAAACGTGCCTATTTTTTATTTTTAAAATGTTCAGGCTTTGGTTTTTCTAAATACATAACGGAATAAACACTCACACAAATCCCTGGAGATGTGGGAATTGGTTCATAGAAGAGGAAGCTTTGAGCGATACCTTATGAACATACAGTTCTCCTGGCTTCGTGGTTTCAAAGTTTCCACCAGCCTCTGCAGCTAAATCCACAACAACTGAACCTTCCTTCATTGACTCGATCATTTCTCTACTAAATAAAACCGGAGCTTTTTTACCTAATAAAACCAAAGAAAACAGTACAAATTACATCATCATTTTTTAAAACTATATTCTGAGTATTACAGTCGTCTCTGGGCACTCAGGAACTCAGCATCTGAAATTTAAACTCCTGCAAGAGACCCCTAAAGTCCATGCCACAGGTGAGAGTGGTCAATCTTAAGGAAGCATAGGACGTGAGCTGCAAAGCCAGGGCGGGGATGGAGCCAATCGCTCAGCATGGAAATCCCAGCACTGCTCTTCCCAAAGGGTTTACCTCCAGGACCACTCATGAGAGAGAAACATTTTGTTTGGTTTGGTTTTTTTAAAAAAAAAAAAAGCATAATAATAAGCTATTAAGGAAACTATGTGCTCCCAAATTGGACAATTCATGAAAGTCACAAATGTCAAGGGAATATTCGATAGTAATATATGAGTTACAAAACAGAAGCTTCCTAATCATTTTAGCAAACACCACCAGATATTCCTGCATGTTATATTAATCTATCCTAATTTTTTTAATATATTTTATTGATTTTTTACAGAGAGGAAGGGAGAGAGATAGAGAGTTAGAAACATCGATGAGAGAGAAACATCAATCAGCTGCCTCCTGCACACCTCCTACTGGGGATGTGCCCGCAACCCAGGTACATGCCCTTGACCGGAATCGAACCCGGGACCTTTCAGTCCGCAGGCCGACGCTCTATCCACTGAGCCAAACCGGTTTCGGCAAATCTAATCTATCCTAATTTAACACAGGATAGCTCTGAGGAGAGTCAAGAAAGTGCCATGGATGCATGGTCTAATGAAGCTGATTTAGGCAGCGCTGTGGTGCACCAACACAACCCCTCCATCTCAGTAGAAAATGACTGCGAAGGCTAAGAGGGCTGTGTCCAGAAATGCAGAGATCCTGACCCAAGCTAAAGTCAAGCAGAGTACTTTTTTTATCATGGGAAACCCAAAAAAAAAAAAAATCAAATGACCTTTATTATACAAATACATTTATACTTACATGCTGCCTAAAAACAGGTGGTTAAACCCCAAAAGACCCACAAATTTATCTGGTGGGCAAATGGTGACTCAAGCAAAGTACTTTCTATGTGAGCTCCACCCCTGGAACCAGAGGAAAATGTTCTCTGCATAATTAATTACTTGTCTAAGGAACCACAGAAAAAGCCAGGCCAGCAAAAACTTGGGTTTCACAAACCAAAGGCCTGGAGATATTCCTCAATGTACTAATGCCTACGAAACACATTGGTCAACGGCATATTTTAGCAGATTGGAGAAATCCCTAATGAGCTATTTAAAGAGGAAATCTAAAAACAATCTTTTACCTAATAATTAAAGAACATACTTATTTAGAAAACTTTGATTATGTTAATAATTTACCTCTCATAGCAGCAAATTTCCATGTAGCTAAAAGTCAAAATTTTACCACAACTCTATAAGCTATGGAAATTCTCACAAAACAATCTCACACTTGAATAACAGCATAAATAAGAAAATGTATAATAGTCTCATATAAATTATAACATGTGTGCCTTCCAATACATGTTAGATGTACATTAGCTACCAAAATCCCTAAAAAACTAATCAATGAATATTTATTACACATTCTGATTTTACCAGTTAATACAAAATGATTTAAAGGTTATCTTTAAAAACAGAAATAATACTGTTTATTTCTCAAGCCATTCAACTTAGCTCAGAACAAGGCTAATTCATAAGAGGGCCTCAATGGTCCAGCCGGCGTGGCTCAGTGGTTGAGTGTCAACCTATGAACCAGGAGGTCATGGTTTAATTCCCAGTCAGGGCAATTGAACCCAGGCCTGGGTTGTGGGCAGGAACCCCAATAGGGGGCATGAAGGAGGCAGCCAATCAATGATTCTCTCTCATCACTGATGTTTCTGTCTCTCCCTCTCCCTTCCTCTCTGAAATCAATAAAAATATTTTTTTTAAAGAAAGAGCCTCAATGAAATGGTTATCTTCATAAAATTCAGGTAAAACACAGGTCAGCCGTGTTTCTCCTCAGGGAGACCCATGCCAGATCGCCTTCCATGGGTGCTGGTTCCTCACCCTCACTAGTACGTCCAGAGCCTGACAACCTCAGAGACCACCTTCGACATTCCACATAGTCCTTGAGAACATCTGACTTCCTACTGCAAACGTCGCTGAGCATTTCAGTCCCGAGTACAGTTCGCAAGACCAGTTGTCACCAATGGGAAGAGAAGGGAATTAGGCTAATAGTCTACAGGCCAGACCCTACAGTGGGTGTTTCCTACATCTAGTCCTCAAGTAACTCTGCAAGGTAGAAATTTTTACCCGCTTTCAGAGATGAGGAACCTGAGAGACAGATCCGCTGTTAAGCGGTGGTACCGGGAATCTCAATCTACTCATCTGTCTGAGTCAGGATCTGAGCCCCAATGAACAAATGAAATGCGACCAGATAAAATGACAAAGTGGGGAGGAGGAAAAAGGCTGTTCCCTGCTCAGCAAATTCACATTTCTTATGGGCTGAACTGTGCCCCTGGAAAATTCATGGTTTTGTTTTTAAATTTTTGTGTGTGTGTTAATTTAAGTAGAGTTGGATTTTGTTCTAGTAGCCCTGGAAGGCTAGTAAAGTGTTCTCTTCTTCCCGAGCACACAGCTAGGCGACAATCCCCAGCTTCCCTCACAGTTAGATTTGGCCGCATGACTAACTCTTAGCAAAAGAAATGTGAGCAGGACTGGTGTGCGCCAATGCCAGGGTGTTATCCTGCACCTAGAAGGGTTCAGGAATCTGGAGAAGGGGCTGCGACATAAATTAAATAAACTAGACATGAAATATAAATTTGGAATACATGGGAGAGCAAGATGGAGCTTAGCTTTAGTAACTAAGTTCTCTCTGAATCTCCAGACCCAAGGCTTTTTATTCATGTATTTTTGCCCTAAAGCAAAGCAAATACACATATCAAAGGTAAAGTTTGGTAAGCAGTAAAGTATCAGGTTGTTCATCTGTTTGGCCAGCAGCAGGTGATAACATGTAGATTTTCAGGTTTGGGGAATGCCCTCAGCTGTCTGGCAGCAGGCAATAATATGTATCTTCAGCCCTGCTGAAGCCTCAAGGTTCACCCACCTTTTGATGATCTTCTTGCATTTATGACCTGTTGTAATTAGCCCCCAGCACGCCACAACTAGGCCTCCCACACACACCCCTCTGTGTCCCTGTCCTCGGCTGGCTGGAACAGAGACAGCGCCCAGAGTGACCTGCACAGCTTCATGACAGTGATGGCCACATTGTCACGCCTGAATCCCCCAGGGGACCACATGAAGGAGAGCTGCCCACCAATGTGTCAACCATCCACCACTGTTAACTCAGCAAGAAGTACACTTCTAGAATGTCTGAGCCATTACACACTTCGGGGTTAAGTTGTTATGCAGCTAGACCACGCTAACTGCTACTAAGCACAAGAAAGGATGGGGCAAGGGGTATGCAGGAGATGCAGAAATGCACAGGGTGGGAAGTTCTCGTTGTTAGCTGTAGCAGGGGCTGCTTCACCTAAGACAGCCTCCGCCTCCCCATCCTTTTCCACTCGGGGACTACCTGCAGGGAGCACAGTGCTTCCCAATGTTGCAACATACTTTTGGACAAATAACAGACCAAACCAGAATACAGTTCTGTAGCGCACATTTTCCTAACAAAACATTTGTTAAATTTAGCCCCGTCTCTCACTAAATGTGCACAAACACACTCTAAGAAGACAAGACTGATGAATGGAAACAGAAAACTCCCCATTCTGGCACCCTCCTCTCGATGACAAGTCGCCCTGTGGGTGTTGAAATCTACCAAGAGGTGCGTAGACAGCCGGTGATTACCAACCCTTGGTAACGATGTTGCAACATGTAAGTATTTCTCTCTGCCCTTCACAATTCTCAAAACCAAGGAAACTTTGTAAAAGTAATATTATAAAATTCTACACAACTATTCTATACAATAATATATTTAAGGAAGAGGAGGATGGTAAATGAATCTGATTACTCAGTAAAAAAAAAAAAGTTAGGCCCACGCAGTGTAGCTCAGTTGGTTAAAGTATCATCAGGATACCACGGTTGCATATTCAATTCCCAGTCAGGGCACATTAAATAAGTGCAACAACAAATCAATGTATGTATGTCTGTCTGTCTGTCTGTTTCTCTCTCTCTCATCATTTTTTTAAGTTAAATAATTCAACTAAGTTGGAAATCACTGCTCTATATAGTTTTGTCCTGGAAGATCCTAATGCTTGCAGAAGAAAGAACAGAGTCATCTGAAAAATAAACCTTTACTTTAGGGCAGGGGTGGGGAACGTCCAGCCCGAGGGCCATATAGGGCCCTGGAAATCATTTGGTCTGGCCCTGCCAAGGCATTAAGGGTGAATGAATTAAATGTTTGACCATTTAATAGAGCAAGCTAACTGTTAAGTTGATAATTCTGTATGGCCCACAAAGGATGTTATAAATCTCCAAATGGCCATTGGCAGAAAGAAGGTTCCCCACCCCTGCTTTAGGGGAAAACTTTGCTCAGTCATCAAAACAAAATTATCTTCATGGAATTTAAAAAATGGAGAGTGCATCGCTGTAATCCTTCTCTTGTCTGAAAGAACAAGTTTGAAAATCAATGTGGAAAGTTCTTTTGTGCTATATTTCTACTCCACAACGTAAACGACATGGCTGCATCACTAGAGAGCCCATGCTGGTTTTCAGGAGAGCTCCCTCAGAGAGCTCCCAAATAGTCCAAGAAATCTTGGGAGTGGGGGAGTTGGAGATATCATACTCCCTGATTTCCAACTATAACACAAAGCTATAATAATCAAAACATGAGGTACTGGCACAAAAACAGATGCATAGATCAACTGAACAGAATAGAGATCCCAACTTACAAGGTCAATTAATCTATAACAAAGGAGGCAAAAATATACAATGGAGAAATAACAATCTCTTCAACAGTGGTGCTGGGAAAAGTGGATACATAAAAAACCATGAAACTAAACCACTATCCCACACCATACACAAAAACAAACTCAAAACAGGCTAAAGACTTCAATGTAAGACCTGCAAATATAAAACTCCTAGAAGAAAACACAGATAATAAAGTATTTGACATCAGTCTTAGTAATATCTTTCGGGTGTGTCCCCTCGGGCAGGGGAAACAAAAGCAAAATAAACAAACAGGACTTCATCAAATCAAAAAGCTGTGCACAGTAAAGGAAACCATCAACAAAACACAAACACAACCTACCGATGGGAGAAGATATTTGCAAGTAACATAGCCAACAGGAATTAATATCCAAATTATATAAGGAATGCGTACAACTCAATAACAAAAAAATAAACAACCCTATCAAAAATGGGCAAAGGAGCCCTGGCCAGGTTGCTCTGTTGGTTGGAGTGTCCTCCCATACTCTGAAAGGTTGCGGGTTTGATTCCCAGTCAGGGTGAGTACGGGAGGCAACTGATCGATGTCTCTCTCTCTCTCTCTCTCTCTCACTCACTCTCTCTCTCTCAAATTAAAAAAGAAATGGGTGAGGATTTTAAAAAATGGGCAAAGAACACAAAGACAGTCTCAAAAGAAGATACACAGACAGCCAACAGACATGAGAAGATGCTCAACATCACGGGAAATTCAAATCAAAACCACTTCGCCTGCAGAATGGCTGTCATCAATAAATCAACAAACAAGAGTTGGCAAGGATGTGGAGAAACAGGAACCCTTGTGCACTGTTGGAGGGACGGCAAATTGGTACAGGCACTGTGGAAAACATTACGAAGATTCCTAAAAAGGCTAAAAATAGAACTACCTTACAGCTCAGCAAATCCACTTCTGGGTATGTATCGGAGAAAAATGAAAACGCTAGCTCCTCAGTCTTCAGTTACCCTCTGCAGTGTTCCTACCCAAAATGGAGCCAACGGAGCATTCTCCATCTTCCCTTGGATAACCCTGGAAAAATAACGGGATTGTACCAACCAAGACCTAAGGAAGGCACCCGGGATCATTAGGGTGGCAACATCTGCTGAGCCACTATTGTGTGCCAGGCTGTGTGCCAAGCACATGCCACCATACCACCACGCCACCACGGGCGACAGCCAACACTCTCGCTGAGAGCGCAGGGCGCAGCGCAGCTGAGAACCACTAGGATCTGAGGCACCGGCACAGGGCTGTGAATGAAGAAGGAGGGCTTACCACCCAGCGGGAGGCGGCAGAAACCAAATCTCAGATGGAGGAAGGAAGTGTTAACTAATGAGTAGGCTTTCGAGGGGCAGGGCAGAGCCGGGACACATTCCAAAGAGAGGGAAAGATGTGCAAAGGCCTGAAAGTCCTTGGTCTATTTGAGGAGATCACCGCGGCCAGCGTGACTGAAATCCGACCCAGAGAGCACTACATTAGTTTAACATGAGGCCCCAAAGCTAAATCAGGCCCAAAAGCTACATAAATACCCTACCCAGCAGTACAGACGTGGTAGCAAAGGTTGGGGGTGTGGGGGTGATGTGACCCAATCCTGGTCATTTCAGATGCCTTTGCCGAATGATGCAGGGAACCCGGTGCTCCAAGACACAGTTATCAGTATTAAACAAAGCCCCAGGCTTTCCAATAGTTCGGCTCAATCACACAGTGAGGGCCAGAGGGGGGGGAAGGGGCAGCAGGAAAACTTATGGTTTTCAATGAGGTGGCCTTCAGGAAACCTTTACATGGAAGACTGTCTCTGGCAGGTAGACTTGGCATGTGCTCCACAGTACTCCATTCTCCCTGGAATTCAGGTGACATCTGCCTGCACACGGTCAGTGCCAAAGCACCACGCTTGCTCCTCACCCCTTCCCACTCTCCCCTCCTTAACTCACTGATCAGATCTTCAACCTGATTCAGCCTCTTCCTGGTCAAATAGTCCAAGTCTATGAAAAGTCTCACTAACAGCATTCCAGGACACTAGGAATGCTAAAAATAATCATCATCATCATCATCTAAATATATAAAAGCCTAAGCACGAATGACCATTCAACTGGCCACTATGACGACACACAGACCACCAGGGGGCAGACGCTCAACGCAGGAGCTGCTGCCCCCCTGGTGGTCAGTGCGCTTCCACAGCCAACCACCTTTGGTTGACCAACTTCCTGTGGTCCCTCCCCTTGGCCAGCTGGCCCCAACTGGCCCCAATCACTGGCCAGGCCAAGGGACCCCACCTGTGCATGAATTCGTGCACTGGGCCTCTAATAATAATAATAATAACAACAACAACAACAATAATAAAGCTCTCGTGTCTCAAAAGGTGTAGCAGGAAGATTATGAGCACAGCCTGAGCATGCCCAGAACGGGGCTGCCTTACTTTCTAAGTAGTGTCGAAGGTCCAAGAGCTGGACAGGAAGGCTGGGAGCTGTCCTGTGTGCACAGTGCCACAACATGGGACAGCCAGCGAGGCCCTCTCCTGACATCACCTACATCAAGTGAAATTCCATCCTTGAACCGATTGCCCATCCCACTCCTGGGGTCCAGATGATGGAACGCGTATGTGGTACAAAATCCCAGGCCGCACAATAATTAGCTGGCTCCAGAAATATTTCATCCCACATACACCCCACACAAGCACAAGATCACTGACTTTTCAAGCCCCCTGACGGATGTGCACCTGGGAGAAAGGAAAAGTTCCCGAGTCCATTAGGTTGTAACCCGAAACGACCTGACCGCCTGTGTCCCTCTCAGCATTCTCACCCACCCAGGCCTCCAGGACGGCCACAAGGACTTGGTCTAAGGAATCTCAACTCGGAGAACTTCTGACATTTAACTTAATCTCCTCTGGACCCAACTCAAGAAAAGCCTTAGAATAACTTCTGCTCTAAGATCTTTCAGGAGTCGGACATGCCACCAGGTGACCCATGCAAAGGCTCAGGACATAAACCTGCAGAGGTACATGCAAGGACACTGCTTTTCAAAGGGCATTTGTGCCTTTACACGATCTTTTCTATCTTTTTTTCTAGTACCCATGCTTTC
This sequence comes from Myotis brandtii, assembly GCF_000412655.1. NCBI lineage: Eukaryota > Metazoa > Chordata > Mammalia > Chiroptera > Vespertilionidae > Myotis > Myotis brandtii. The sequence goes on along the minus strand of NW_005362626.1, from coordinate 265,469 downwards.
CGGCTTCAGTCCTGGAGGGAGATAAAAGATCGTTAAAAAGATCACCTTCCTCCTAATAATATTCTAATTAACTTTTCTTTTTTTCTTTTTTGGTTTTCAAAAGAAAAAAAAATACCAGAAAGGTCCTTTTCAGACCAGCTTTCTGAGTGTGAGCTCTGGACCACTGCACTGGCCTCTCTGTACGTTTAATGTGCTGAGGCGATCGTAGCTTCAGAAGAGGAACAGAGTAATAAAACTTCTTCAACAGTCTTCTTTCAGACTTGTTCTACTGGGGTAGCTCCATAGGTTAGGGTGTCGTCCTGCTACTTCAAGGTTGCGGGTTCAATCCCCGGTCAGAGCACATACAAGAAACAATCAATGAACACATTTAAACAAGTGGAACAATAAATCGATGTTTCTCTCTCTCTCCCTCCCCCTGCTCCCTCTAAAAATCAATAAAAACATATCCTCAGGTAAGGATTAAAAAAAAAAAGACTTGTTATACAATATGACTTTCTACTAAAGTACACTTACTATAAACTACTTATAAAAAAAATAAGATATTATGGGGGGCAGGCCCTAAAAGTCATATGTGTTTTATATGAGAAGTCTTGTTGCCCTAGCCGGTTTGGCTCAGTGGATAGAGTATCAGCCTGCAGACTGAAGGGTCCCGGGCTCAGTTCCGGTCAAGGGCACATGCCTGGGTTGCGGGCTCGATCCCCAGTTGGGGGGGGGAGGGAGGGGGATGCAGGATGCAGCTGATCAATGATTCTCTCATTGATGTTTCTATCTCTCTCTCCCTCTCCCTTCCTCTCTGAAATCAATAAAAATATATTTTTTTAAAAAAGAAGTCTTGAGCTCTAGCACTCACTTCGAGCTTGATGGTCAATAATAATTCTATACACTGTGTCCAAACTATCCTGTTCTTTAGTAAGGTCTGGCTTGACTAGATCTAGCTTCAGGGCCTCGTTTACTCCCTGAACAAATGTTTTAGCACCCTCTGCTGGCCACTTGTCGCATCTAGTCAGCAGCTGCCTTTCAAAGGTCAGATGGCACAGCAAGGCCACCCACCCCTCCTCCAAGCCACCTGTGCAACAGCTGAGCCAGGCGCCACTGCCACAGAAGGACGAATCCTGAGCGCTCTCCTGCACTGCCTGTTCACGAGTCGTGTCCTGCTGGACGATTTCACAACCACCATCTGGGCCCCTGGCTGGCCTGCTCCGCACCCACCTCCAGGCCTCATTTCTACACACACAGACTCTTCAGGGGGCTGAGCCCATAGGGGCCCCCTGCCCGACTGCTTATCCTGCCATCTCAGGTGGGATGGGGGTGTCTGGAGAGACCACCCCACCTATCAGGTTTCAGGGGACATACAGAGGACAGAAAGAAGAGCTGGGAGGCACGTACTACCCCACAAGCTCATGGATATGATCAAATTCTTGCCCTTGGGATTATCATAGCCAGATTTTGGGGGGAAAGGGTGTTAGAAGAGAACTTCTCCTTTCCCGTGACTTCAGGACAAAGCAACTTCTAATTTTCCAGTCCCCTAGAGAAAGCGAGGTTCCGTTAATAGGATTTAACACAAGGAAACATAAACCCTATGAGATTTCAGAAAAGAAAAAAATTAGAGTCATCATGGTATTCATTATTCAATAACACGTGGAAAGAACATAAGAAGAGAAGAGCTGCCCAGCTGGCATGGTTCAGTGGTTGGGCATCAACCCATGAACCAGGAGGTCACGGTTCAATTCCCGGTCAAGGGCACATGCCCAGGTTGTGGGCTCGATCCCCAGTGAGGGCCTGCAGGAGGCAGCTGATTCGTTATTCTCTCATCATTGATGTTTCTATATATATAAGAAGAGCTAAGAATATAAAAGGTGGAGAGTTTCTTCACTCCCAAATCTTACTAGATCAAGTTAGTGTTTACTGAGTAAATAAGTGCTTAATTTGTTTGACACCATCATCTATTGAGTAAAAAATATTCTTTAGAAGAGGATGTAATACTGGACTAGAAATTCCTGATATCCAAAGAGCACACAATTTGGTTACAAAGACCAAACATGTCAAAGGACATAATTAAAAGTGACAAAGTGCCCTATCCTTTAGTAAAAATATATATACTGGAAGTTACATAAATATACACAGCCAAAGCTCCCCTGTCTTTCTCTCTCACATATGAAAAAATGATCATCAAAATATTAGTAAGGGTCTCATCTCTGTTGGAACTTCTGATCTGTTCATTTTCCCTCCCTATTTTTCAGTACCGTTTGAATTTCCTACAATAAAAAAGTAGCATCTTGTGGGGGGGTATGAGGCCCAGAAATCAGGATTTTAAAAAGATTCCCAGGTGATTCTAATGTGCAGCCAAGGTTGAGAACCACTGCTATAGAGAATCCCAACTCCTTAGTCAAATTACAAAAGGAATGTCACTATTACCATCTCCAGTAATCAATTGTCTCTGTGGCTCCATTATCAATGAGGATGGGAGTTCTGACCTACATTAAGATGTGCCTTCATTCAAATCACTCAAGTGGAGGTTTTCATCTGTAAATGTTCTGACTTGTGGGGACTTTTCCCAAATAAATGACTCTTTTACTTAGGCATGTTTTACTGAAGTGATTTTTGTCCATAGTCCTCATTAAATTGTGTTTGAAAAAAAGCAACTTGTAAGTGGTATAAATGGCAAATGTAAAAAGCCAACACATTCAAATTATGTAAAAAAAACATTCCGTTATTAAAAAAAGAAATGCTGACCAAGCATTGCGCACTGGTTGGAAAACCAGAGCCAACAGATCTCAGCTCTGTGATAGACAGTGTTTAACTCAACAACACCCATCCCACGGTGAATCTCAAACCTCCCTGGTGACAACAATCACTGCAGCTACCTGCTAACAGTTCAAATTCCCAGGCCGCTTCCCAGACCCATTAAATTACAATCTCAGCCCAAAAAAAAAAAAGTAGCATCTTAACAAAGAGAACAGAAATAAATTAAAAAACAGCTTACCAAGGGTATAAACAGAGAAAATTATGTACAAATATAATCTTGTACATAGACTGTGATCTACGAACACAGATAAAAATACACAGAAAAAAGACTGGAAGCAAAGAGACCAAATTACTAATGACCGTTTTTCTCTAGGGCTGTGGTGATTTTGTCTTTTCTGCCTCTCATGTGCTTTCTCACTTTCTAGGAAGCAAGTCAATCTTTACTTGAAGAAATTCACTCGTTCAACAGTGATCGACCCTCGTCTGAGGAAGTCGTAGTGAAAGTACCTGGGATGAGGGCGGTGCTGATGAGAATATCCACCTCCTTGCACTGCTGAGCGAACAGCTTCATTTCAGCCTCGATGAACTCCTTGGACATCTCCTTCGCGTACCCGCCTTGGCCCTCGCCCGACTCCTTCAAGTCCACCTCCAAGGGCTCAGCGCCGAGAGACTTGAACTGCTCCAAGGCCGCGGCCCTGGCGAGCGTTGAGGGAAAGCAGCGGTTATTTTAGGCCCTTGACACAGAACCAAGATCATGCACGCAGACATTTTTTAAAAGAAAAAACTGTATATATTCAAAAGTGGAGACTTTCTTTTGATGTCTCTGATTGGACTGTTTCAATGTTTTTCTAAAGGGAGTTAATGCTTTTATGATAAATATTTTTTCGAGGGGAAAAAATAAAGCTATAGAGCAGTGGTTCTCAACCTTGGCTGCACATTAGAATCACCTGGGAATCTTTTTAAAATCCTGATTTCTGGGCCTCATCCTCCGGAAATTCTGTTTCTTTGTTACTAATGTTGTGGCCCCACCCCATAACAAAGAAACAGAATTTCCGGAGGATGAGGCCCAGAAATCAGGATTTTAAAAAGATTCCCAGGTGATTCTAATGTGCAGCCAAGGTTGAGAACCACTGCTATAGAGAATCCCAACTCCTTAGTCAAATTACAAAAGGAATGTCACTATTACCATCTCCAGTAATCAATTGTCTCTGTGGCTCCATTATCAATGAGGATGGGAGTTCTGACCTACATTAAGATGTGCCTTCATTCAAATCACTCAAGTGGAGGTTTTCATCTGTAAATGTTCTGACTTGTGGGGACTTTTCCCAAATAAATGACTCTTTTACTTAGGCATGTTTTACTGAAGTGATTTTTGTCCATAGTCCTCATTAAATTGTGTTTGAAAAAAAGCAACTTGTAAGTGGTATAAATGGCAAATGTAAAAAGCCAACACATTCAAATTATGTAAAAAAAACATTCCGTTATTAAAAAAAGAAATGCTGACCAAGCATTGCGCACTGGTTGGAAAACCAGAGCCAACAGATCTCAGCTCTGTGATAGACAGTGTTTAACTCAACAACACCCATCCCACGGTGAATCTCAAACCTCCCTGGTGACAACAATCACTGCAGCTACCTGCTAACAGTTCAAATTCCCAGGCCGCTTCCCAGACCCATTAAATTACAATCTCAGCCCAGGCCGGGTAGCTCAGTTGGTTAGAGCATCATCTCAATATACCAAGGTTGCAGGTTCAATCCTTGGTCAGGGTACATACAAGATCAACCAATGGATGAATAAATAAGTGGAACAACAAATCGATGATTCTCTCTCTCTCTCTCTTCCCCCACCCCCCACCCAGATCAATAAGTAAAATATTTTTTTAAAAAACCTGAGTATGGTGTTAGTTTTCAAGTCTTTTGTTTTATTTTGTTTTTTAAATTATTTCTGCTGAACTGAGTCTCAGTCCTTACATTTTCTTCCACTAAGTAATACTTTTTCACTTTGAGTTCACTTTGAAAAACTGGAAATATTTAAAGAGCTTATAGAGCAGTTCTCAACATGCTACTTAAATTTATAAACTCTAAGGACAGCACAGCATCCACCTGAAACAAGGGTTTGGACCTTGACAGCAGTCACCAGTGAAGCACTCACCTCGTGTCGAATCCTCGAACAATGGCCCCCATGGACTTGGCTGCACCTGCAGAGGCAAGCCCAGCAACGCCACCACCAACTATCAGAATCTAGGACAGAGGGCAGAACCGGCGTGTTTTCAATGAAGTTCATTATCAACGGATTCTGAAAAATCACCCGCTAGTACCTTCAGTGTCTGGTACACAGTCAGAGCTCAATAATAAACCAGGAGGTGCTGGTGGCAGCCATCAGCCCTCACTCAACGTTCTGAACGATAAACAACTCTTTAACTGAAGGTCACGCTTTTTATTTATTTTTTCCTTTTTACTGAATTTATTGGGGTGACGCAGGTTAACATTACACAGGTGTCAGGTGCAAAATTAATTCTGTAAGACATCATCTGTACACTGTATTGTGCATTCACTGCCCCAAGACAAGTCTCCTTCCATCATCATCAATGCCCCCTCTATCCTCCTCCCCCTCCCCCAAAGGAACACTGCTGGCAAAGGCCAATGACCTTCACTGAAAATAGCCCGACAATCAGCAGCTCAGTGTCAAAGCTACAGCCAGCAAGATCCACAGTATGTGTGCAAAAGGTTAACAGGTTCTTCACTCTGCGCCAGAGCTTCTCCCACTGACATTCCCAGGGTAGCCAGCATTCTAGCTACCCCTCCCCTCGCCAATGCTCAGGTCTGACTATGTTCATAAAGTATCAAAGTAAGTTGCAAAGATGGGTACAACCTCGGGGAGCCCGCTTACTCCAACCCCGATTTGAGCTCAAATGCTTCTGAAAGGAAGAGCAGGTGATCAAGCACCTAATTTTGAACCAATTTGAATGGATTGTAGCTGAAATATAAAGCAATGTAATCAATCTCCCTAACCCTGGGAGGACCCGAGCCAAGGAAATCAAAGAATTCCTCAGAAACTAGAGTCTTCCCTGCCTCCTAAGAAACAAAATAAGGAAAATGCTGTCTGTGGTGTGAAAAGTCCTATTATGCTTCCCAGTCAATGGAAGGTAAGTCCTTGTTGCTATGGAAGGAAGGAAGGAAGGGAGGGAGGGAGAGATGGAGGAGAGAGAGAAAAAGAGTGGGGGAGACAGAGAGAGGAGAAAGGGAGGGATGGATAGAAGGAGAAGCTGAGGGAGGGGAGAAAAAATATGGCAATCTAATATCCTTTATAAATATAATTCAAAAATCATTAACAAAATAATAGCGGAGGAGAGAAGAGAGAGAGAGAGAGAGAGAGAGAGAGAAGCCACCCACAGAAACTGAAGTTTATAAGTTCCTACCCACCCATCATGCCCACTCGTCCTTCCCCCTCTTTAAGACTATACTAGTCAACTGTGCTCCAGTGCCCTACCCCCAGGGCAGTGTCTCAAAAGTCCTATGAAAATTGCTCTTAACAGTGATGGTTTGTTGGGGCGGGGAGAGAGGGGGGACTCTACAGGAAAGGTGACAAAGAGGGACCAGAGGGAACAAACAGGCTCTGGGTTCCAAGGCCCGCCCCTCAGTTGTACCCACTGAGCCGCTGATTGTCAGGCTATTTTCGGTGAAGTCGTTGGCCTTTGAGTGTCATTGCTAAAACAATGACATGAAATAAAATAAGTGAAAATCACAGGAGAGGCCAAGTTAGCCTCAATCAGAAATAACAGAAGATTCCACAATTTAAAAGAGGGAACAGCACTAGAATCAAGCGATGTAATCTTAGAAAAGGAATGTATTCTTTCTCTCCACCTAAACACCTGTCATTCTCTCCTCCCGCCTGTTTAAAGCAATTAACTAGATTTCTCAAAGCTGATATTACGGGTTTTTTGTTGTTTTTTTGTTTGGGGATGTGGTTTTGTGTGTGTGTGTTTTCACTCTTCTAGGTCAGTGGTCGGCAAACTCATTAGTCAACAGAGCCAAATATCAACAGTACTTCTTCAAAATAGACTCGCCCAGGCCGAAAACCGACTTCTGGGCATGGGCCACGAAGTTTCAATCGCACTGTACATGCGCGCCCGCACGTGGTATTTTGTGGAAAAGCCACACTCAAGGGGCCAAAGAGCCGGATGTGGCTCGCGAGCCGCAGTTTGCTGACCACGCTTCTAGGTGATTTACTTTGTGTGAGAACTTCGGGTTTATAATGACAAAGTGCTTTAGAGCAGGAAGCACCCTACAGACAGGTACACCCGCAGGTGGATGACAACAGGTCAGGTCCTGTTTCCTGCACATTATCCTGTCAGGATAATGACCTGCTTACCCTCAGTTAGTGTACGCAGTGTTGAGGGGTCACACAGAACCCACTCTTCCACCCAGCCATGCCCACCTCTCGGCCCCTCTCCTCTGCTCTCGAGCTCAACGAAAGAAAGCGCACCCGTGTCCCTGCCAAATATCCCGGTTACACCACCTCCCATCTCCTGTCCTCATGACCCAACATTCGGCAAAAAGTGAGGAAACCAAGACAATCTTTTCAATGAACCAAAATGTCGCAATCATTGGGAAATCGAGAATTTGCTGGGGGAGAAAAAGAAAGAATTTGCTGAATGGTTATCTTGAAACTGTTTTTAAAAATAGTAGTAAATGGGCTCCACAGAACAAGTCATCCAAAATCCCTTTAAGAATGCAAGTTAGTGCGGCAAAAGCAGAAAAAGGACTGACTAGAACATCTGGAAACATCAACGTGCTTTTTTTCGCGCCATCTTAAGCGGCTCGGAGGCTCCGCCATCTATCTGTACCTGCCACAAGTCACCCGTGAGAAGTTAACACGCAACAAACATGGGAAAATAGCTGTCTTTCCAAACTACACATCCCCTCGCCTTTAATTCATTCATATTATGAAGAAACATCAAAAGTTTTCTCTACCTTAGCTGGAGGGACCTTTCCGGCAGCCGTGATCTGACCAGTAAAAAATCGTCCAAAGTGATTTGCTGCTAGTACAACGGCCTTGTAACTTAAAAAAAGAAAAGAAACAAATGCATGAATAATTCCATAAAATGAGCAATTCCATCATATGAAAGACGTGAGCCTCATATAGCATCATAAATCACCAATCACATGCTAATCATCAAAGGACGATAGCTAACATTTTATATGGCACCTGCTATGTGTCAAAAACAGTTCCAAGTGCTGTGTATATACTTACGCCTTTAACCTTCATGATGTCCTTTGGATAGGTTATTTTCTTCACTTATTCTCTTCACTTCACAGGTGAGGAAACTGACACACAGAGATGAAGAGACTGGCCCAAGCCCTCAGCCGGTTTGGCTCAGTAGATAGAGCATCGGCCTGCGGACTGAAGGGTCCCAGGTTTAATTCTGGTCAAGGGCACATGCCCGGGTTGCGGGCACAATCCCCAGTGGGGGGCATGCAGGAGGCAGCCGATCAATGATTCTTTCATCATCAACGTCTCTCTCTCTCTCCCTCTCCCTTCCTCTCTGAAATTTAAAATACTACTTTTTAAAAAAAGAGAGAAACTTGCCGAAGGTCCCTCAGCTAGTAACCGGCAGAGCCAGAAGTGTAACCCCAGCATCCTGCCCAGGAGGCATATGCTAATCCATGACGCTCCCAGGCCTCTTTCTAACAAACACTGCAGAAAGCCTGTTGTGATAAATTAGACATGAAGGAAAGACAAGAAACCGCTCACAATGGTTTTCTTTGGGTGCTGAGACAACATGTATTTCAAACTTTTTGTTTTACTTTATTACAGTGTCCAAAGTTTCTTTGGTGACTACATCGTATGTATAAGAACAGAGGGAAAACTTTAAAATTAAAAGATTAGATTAGCAATATGCTTGCACATAATAAAATTCCAATTCCAGCCGCAGACCACCAAAAATACCACTTCCCCTGATCTCTACAGGTTGAAAGCATGGGATTTTGAGACAGTCACCTCAGTTCAATTCCAGTTCTACCACCGACATGCTCTGTGACCTTGGGCAACCGTCTTTAATTCACTCATCCTTGGTTTCCCCACGTATAAAGTCGGCACAAAAAAACAGCCTCTCTTAGTGTTGTCATGAAGATGAAATAACATAATGCATGCAAAGCACTTACCTACAGCCTGTCACAGTAAGTGCTGGAACTTTAAAATTAAAAGATTAGATTAGCAATATGCTTGTACATAATAAAATTCCAATTCCAGCCTCAGACCACCAAAAATACCACTTCCCCTGATCTCTAAAGGTTGAAAGCATGGGATTTTGAGACAGTGACCTCAGTTCAAGTCCAGTTCTACCACCAACATGCTCTGTGACCTCGGGCAACCTTCTTTAATTCACTCATCCTTGGTTTCCCCACGTATAAAGCCAGCACAAAAAAACAGCCTCTCTTAGTGTTGTCATGAAGATGAAATAAGATAATGTACTTACCTACAGCCTGTCACAGTAAGTGCTGACTAACTACGAGTGTTTTTAGCTAAAGAAATACGCTATGCGCCCTAACCGGTTTGGCTCAGTAGATAGAACGTCAGCCTGCGGACTCAAGGGTCCCAGGTTCGATTCCGGTCAAGGGCATGTACCTTGGTTGCGGGCACATACCCAGTGGGGAGTGTGCAGGAGGCAGCTGATCAATGTTTCTCTCTCATCGATGTTTCTAACTCTCTATCCCTCTCCCTTGCTCTCTGTAAAAAATCAATAAAATATATTTTTTTTAAAAAAGAAATATGCTATGCAACAAGAACTAGTAAATTATACCATCTTTTATTTAAGAGGATACTTTTATCACATAACACTAATTTCATTTTCATGCCATTTTACACTTTTGCACCATCTCACTCGAACTCTATCCCTCTCCCTTCCTCTCTGTAAAAAATCAATAAAATATATTTTTTAAAAAAAAGAAATACGCTATGCAACAAGAACTAGTAAATTATAACATCTTTTATTTAAGAGGATATTTTTATCACATAACACTAATTTCATCTTCATGCCATTTTACACTTTTGCACCATCTCACTCAGTAATAAATACACTATCTTACTGTTATACAACTGCTTAATGATAAACTCCACCCTCTAGCTGACAATAAAACCTTTCCTTAATAATATCTTTATAAAATACTTGACATAATAATTGGTGCAAAAGCATGCACTATTTTAGGTTAAATTACATTAAAAGCAGGAAATAATGTTTTAGAGATTACATGATGTGTTCATCTATTTCTGAATCCAAGTGATGGAAATTTTCAAAGAGCAAACATGATTGAGATTCAAAGACCATTGCAAAAATTTAATTTTGGAATTAATATTTTAAAATATTCAATTGCTATACTGAAAAAAATAACAAAAATGAAGCTGATTACACAGAAATGTACAAGAAAATGTTGATGGTAGAAAAAAATGTTAAAAGTGGGCCTGTTTTTGATGAGGATAATAAAACTCAGAATGAACATTAATGCACTGAAAGAAATGTGTCTTCAGTGTAGTGTAACCGTGTGTGTGTGTGTGTGTGTGTGTGTATGTGTACCATATGTGAGAAAATGACTTATCACATGTTGTATGATAAGTATACTAGATGATTCATCTCAAACTATACTCTTTGTATGTATCAACTCAGGACATAGTGATTCTTTAAATTGTGTTCCATGGGTCCCCATAGACTTAAATTGCAGCCAGCCCACAGTGGGTGGGATAGAGAACAGACATGTTCTGGACCCCCCTCATCCCTCAATTCATCTCGGGCCACTCTGCTCTTAGTGGAATTGCTTCTATTGCCTCATAATATTTCATTTGCTCAAAAGATTCTGCAGCTAAAATCCACTGATCTAAAGCTACTGGTTTTGATAAAGACCTTTCTCAAATGTACATTTCATATGACAAAATCAACAGCACCCTTAACAGTTTGCATTGTAGCCTGGTTGGTGTGGCTCAGTGGTTGAGGTCAACCCAGGAACCAAGAGGTCAACAGTTCAATTCCCAGTCAGGGCACATGCCCAGGTTGTGGGCTTGATCCCCAGGAGGCAGGAGGCAGCTGATTGATGATGTCCCTCTCATCGATGTTTCTATCCTCTATCCCTCTCCCTTCCTCTCTCTTTCTTTTTTTTTCCCTTCCTCTCTCTCTAAAAAAAAAAAAACAAACAAAAAAAAACTATTTTTTAAAAGTTTACATTGTACATTTTCTATAAAACATTTAAGTCCCTCATTGCATAACAAAACTCTTCTACAAACTAAATAAATATAACAAAAATTTATTGTGTTCCTTGGTATATCATTGATATCACACACAAGAATGTCTTTAAAAATCCATTTGCCATATTACATGAAGGACAACAACATGTGTTTTTACCTTGTCATTTTTATTTATTGCATCTCATTTACATCCACAGTGAACGGTTGGAACCCAAAGTACAATCTGTGGCATATTTGATATGCTACACCTAAGATATAAAACCTAAGACGACTTTCAGCTCATCTGTCAGAATTTATTCAGGTTATTCTTTTTTTTTAGGCACTGTTTTTTTAAAACATTTTCATTTGTTGGTGCCTCATTCATATTAGCAAATTGTCACTACTAATAGTTTTCATGCTTAAAATCTAATTCAACTCGTTTCTTAGCTGAGCTGATTTCATAAGCAGCATCTGACTTCCAGACTTTTCACCCTCTCCAGCCAAGTGAGCAACACGCCGCCCTCAGGGAGCTATTCCTGTCCCTCCCCTGGGGCAGGCGTGACTGAGCAAACAGCCAGTCCTCTGGGCCGGATGGGCCCTGGGATCCTTCACACGGCACTGCTGGCAACAGGTGCACATGCATCAGTGCTCCCAGCAGAGGAAGTTCATTGCCCTCTTTGCCTCAGAGGTTAGAGGACACAGTTAGCCTTCAGTTAGCAACACAGGTTTTGACACCAGATGGAACTTCTTCAAGTGCAGACATTTTCCCTATTCATTCAATACTAGTATTTTATGAATTTATGGAAGTAAAACCTAATTAAAATGGTGAATCTGCTAATGTGTATATATTAGATTGAAACATGAAACTGTCAATATCCAACCACTTTTGACCTATAAAACAGCAATTTATGTTAACTAAGCTGATTGTGGTAATCATTTCACAGTATATATGTATCAAGTCATTATGTTTATACCTTAAACTTATGCAATGTTATGTGTCAATTATATCTCAATTTTAAAAAGTACATAGGCCAAATAAAGTCTGCTGTCAGCGAAACTGGCCTTTGAGCCACTAGTGTATTAATTTGGTTTGATTGGCTTAGATTATTGGAATAGTCTTCTTACCTGCATTTCTCACCTTTTTACCTTGATTTCTCTACCTTCATATTTTGACCCATCTTATTCACAGATATCCCCTCAAACTTTGTAAATCATCAGTCCATTTATCTACAGAAAAAAGTACAAATTGCTTTTTTGTACAGAAAAAAGTACAAATTTGTACAGAAAGTACAAATCTGACATTCAAGAAACTATATCATTTGGCTCTTAATTATCTTTCCTACTTTTTCATTATAACTGTTTCTACAGGAACCCTACTCTGTATTCAAAGTAGAAAAGCCAGGTGAATTGCAACCTCTAGATTCTTTTTTAAATC
>NW_005362626.1:229075-245716 GCF_000412655.1 Myotis brandtii | reverse complement strand
TGGATAGAGTGTCGGCCTGCGGACTTAAGGGTCCCAGGTTCGATTCTGGTCAAGGGCATGTACCTTTGTTGCGGGCACATCCCCAGTGGGGGGTGTGCAGGAGGCAGCTGATCGATGTTCCTCTCTCATCGATGTTTATAACTCTATCCCTCTCCCTTCCTCTCTGTAAAAAATCAATAAAATATATTTTTTAAAAAAAAGAAATACGCTATGCAACAAGAACTAGTAAATTATAACATCTTTTATTTAAGAGGATATTTTTATCACATAACACTAATTTCATCTTCATGCCATTTTACACTTTTGCACCATCTCACTCGGTAATAAATACACTATCTTACTGTTATACAACTGCTTAATGATAAACTCCACCCTCTAGCTGACAATAAAACCTTTCCTTAATAATATCTTTATAAACTTGTTGACATAATAATTGGTGCAAAAGCATGCACTATTTTAGGTTAAATTACATTAAAAGCAGGAAATAATGTTTTAGAGATTTGATGTGTTCTTCATCTATTTCTGAATCCAAGTGATGGAAATTTTCAAAGAGCAAACATGATTGAGATTCAAAGACCATTGCACGAATTTAATTTTGGAATTTATATTTTAAAATATTCCATTGCTATACTGAAAAAAAATAACAAAAATGAAGCTGATTACACAGAAATGTACAAGAAAATGTTGATGGTAGAAAAAAAATGTTAAAAGTGGGCCGGTTTTTGATGCAAATAATAAAACTCAGAATGAACATCAATGCACTGAAAGAAATGTGTCTTCAGTGTAGTATAACCAACCGTGTGTGTGTGTGTATGTGTACCATATGTGATTTAGACAGAAAATGACTTATCACATGTTGTATGGTAAGTATACTAGATGATTCATCTCAAACTATACCCTTTGCATGTATCAACTCAGGACATAGTGATTCTTTAAATTGTGTTCCATGGGTCCCCATAGGCTTAAATTGCAGCCAGCCCACAGTGGGTGGGATGGAGAACAGACATGTTCTGGATCCCCCTCACCCCTCAATTCATCTCGGGCCACTCTGCTCTTAGTGGAATTGCTTCTATTGCCTCATAATATTTCATTTGCTCAAAAGATTCTGCAGCTAAAATCCACTGATCTAAAGCTACTGGTTTTGATAAAGACCTTTCTCAAATGTACATTTCATATGACAAAATCAACAGCACCCTTAACAGTTTGCATTGTAGCCTGGTTGGTGTGGCTCAGTGGTTGAGGTCAACCCAGGAACCAAGAGGTCAACAGTTCAATTCCCAGTCAGGGCACATGCCCAGGTTGTGGGCTTGATCCCCAGGAGGCAGGAGGCAGCTGATTGATGATGTCCCTCTCATCGATGTTTCTATCTCTATTCCTCTCCCTTCCTCTCTCTTTCTTTTTTTTTCCCTTCCTCTCTCTCTAAAAAAATAAAAAATAAAAACCTAATTTTTAAAAGTTTACATTGTACATTTTCTATAAAACATTTAAGTCCCTCATTGCATAACATAACTCTTCTACAAACTAAATAAATATAACAAAAATATATTGTGTTCCTTGGAATATCATTTATATCACACACAAGAATGTCTTTAAAAATCCATTTGCCATATTACATGAAGGACAACAACATGTGTTTTTACCTTGTCATTTTTATTTATTGCATCTCATTTACATCCACAGTGAACGGTTGGAACCCAAAGTACAATCTGTGGCATATTTGATATGCTACACCTAAGATATAAAACCTAAGACGACTTTCAGCTCATCTGTCAGAATTTATTCAGGTTATTCTTTTTTTTTAGGCACTGTTTTTTTAAAACATTTTCATTTGTTGGTGCCTCATTCATATTAGCAAATTGTCACTACTAATAGTTTTCATGCTTAAAATCTAATTCAACTCGTTTCTTAGCTGAGCTGATTTCATAAGCAGCATCTGACTTCCAGACTTTTCACCCTCTCCAGCCAAGTGAGCAACACGCCGCCCTCAGGGAGCTATTCCTGTCCCTCCCCTGGGGCAGGCGTGACTGAGCAAACAGCCAGTCCTCTGGGCCGGATGGGCCCTGGGATCCTTCACACGGCACTGCTGGCAACAGGTGCACATGCATCAGTGCTCCCAGCAGAGGAAGTTCATTGCCCTCTTTGCCTCAGAGGTTAGAGGACACAGTTAGCCTTCAGTTAGCAACACAGGTTTTGACACCAGATGGAACTTCTTCAAGTGCAGACATTTTCCCTATTCATTCAATACTAGTATTTTATGAATTTATGGAAGTAAAACCTAATTAAAATGGTGAATCTGCTAATGTGTATATATTAGATTGAAACATGGATAGAACGTCGGCCTGCGGACTCAAGGGTCCCAGGTTGGATTCCGGTCAAGGGCATGTACCTTGGTTGCGGGCACATACCTAGTGGGGAGTGTGCAGGAGGCAGCTGATCGATGTTTCTCTCTCATCGATGTTTATAACTCTATCCCTCTCCCTTCCTCTCTGTAAAAAATCAATAAAATATATTTTTTAAAAAAAAGAAATACGCTATGCAACAAGAACTAGTAAATTATAACATCTTTTATTTAAGAGGATATTTTTATCACATAACACTAATTTCATCTTCATGCCATTTTACACTTTTGCACCATCTCACTCGGTAATAAATACACTATCTTACTGTTATACAACTGCTTAATGATAAACTCCACCCGCTAGCTGACAATAAAACCTTTCCTTAATAATATCTTTATAAAATACTTGACATAATAATTGGTGCAAAAGCATGCACTATTTTAGGTTAAATTACATTAAAAGCAGGAAATAATGTTTTAGAGATTACATGATGTGTTCATCTATTTCTGAATCCAAGTGATGGAAATTTTCAAAGAGCAAACATGATAGAGATTCAAAGACCATTGCACGAATTTAATTTTGGAATTTATATTTTAAAATATTCCATTGCTATACTGAAAAAAAATAACAAAAATGAAGCTGATTACACAGAAATGTACAAGAAAATGTTGATGGTAGAAAAAAAATGTTAAAAGTGGGCCGGTTTTTGATGCAAATAATAAAACTCAGAATGAACATCAATGCACTGAAAGAAATGTGTCTTCAGTGTAGTATAACCAACCGTGTGTGTGTGTGTATGTGTACCATATGTGATTTAGACAGAAAATGACTTATCACATGTTGTATGGTAAGTATACTAGATGATTCATCTCAAACTATACTCTTTGTATGTATCAACTCAGGACATAGTGATTCTTTAAATTGTGTTCCATGGGTCCCCATAGACTTAAATTGCAGCCAGCCCACAGTGGGTGGGATAGAGAACAGACATGTTCTGGACCCCCCTCATCCCTCAATTCATCTCGGGCCACTCTGCTCTTAGTGGAATTGCTTCTATTGCCTCATAATATTTCATTTGCTCAAAAGATTCTGCAGCTAAAATCCACTGATCTAAAGCTACTGGTTTTGATAAAGACCTTTCTCAAATGTACATTTCATATGACAAAGTCAACAGCACCCTTAAAAGTTTACATTGTAGCCTGGTTGGTGTGGCTCAGTGGTTGAGGTCAACCCAGGAACCAAGAGGTCAACGGTTCAATTCCCAGTCAGGGCACATGCCCAGGTTGTGAGCTTGATCCCCAGTAGGGGGCATGCAGGAGGCAGCTGATTGATGATGTCCCTCTCATCGATGTTTCTATCTCTATTCCTCTCCCTTCCTCTCTCTTTCTTTTTTTTTCCCTTCCTCTCTCTCTAAAAAAATAAAAAATAAAAACCTAATTTTTAAAAGTTTACATTGTACATTTTCTATAAAACATTTAAGTCCCTCATTGCATAACAAAACTCTTCTACAAACTAAATAAATATAACAAAAATTTATTGTGTTCCTTGGTATATCATTGATATCACACACAAGAATGTCTTTAAAAATCCATTTGCCATATTACATGAAGGACAACAACATGTGTTTTTACCTTGTCATTTTTATTTATTGCATCTCATTTACATCCACAGTGAACGGTTGGAACCCAAAGTAGAATCTGTGGCATATTTGATATGCTACACCTAAGATATAAAACCTAAGACGACTTTCAGCTCATCTGTCAGAATTTATTCAGGTTATTCTTTTTTTTTAGGCACTGTTTTTTTAAAACATTTTCATTTGTTGGTGCCTCATTCATATTAGCAAATTGTCACTACTAATAGTTTTCATGCTTAAAATCTAATTCAACTCGTTTCTTAGCTGAGCTGATTTCATAAGCAGCATCTGACTTCCAGACTTTTCACCCTCTCCAGCCAAGTGAGCAACACGCCGCCCTTGGGGAGCTATTCCTGTCCCTCCCCTGGGGCAGGCGTGACTGAGCAAACAGCCAGTCCTCTGGGCCGGATGGGCCCTGGGATCCTTCACACGGCACTGCTGGCAACAGGTGCACATGCATCAGTGCTCCCAGCAGAGGAAGTTCATTGCCCTCTTTGCCTCAGAGGTTAGAGGACACAGTTAGCCTTCAGTTAGCAACACAGGTTTTGACACCAGATGGAACTTCTTCAAGTGCAGACATTTTCTCTATTCATTAAATACTAGTATTTTATGAATTTATGGAAGTAAAACCTAATTAAAATGGTGAATCTGCTAATGTGTATATATTAGATTGAAACATGAAACTGTCAATATCCAACCACTTTTGACCTATAAAACAGCAATTTATGTTAACTAAGCTGATTGTGGTAATCATTTCACAGTATATATGTATCAAGTCATTATGTTTATACCTTAAACTTATGCAATGTTATGTGTCAATTATATCTCAGTAAAGCTGGAAAAAAAGAGTAATTTCAACCTAATATATGCATGTATACACACATATATGAAATGCAGTCAATTCTTCATACAAATAATCTGACAGTCATTTCCTATGCTGCAAGAAAATACTACTTGCCTCCTACCCAGGAGGATTACAAAGGAGAGTACAACAGAGTACAGTATGAAGAACCATTTCCTATCTGATGACTGGGAAACAATAAAAAGACTCTTGCCCAGCCAGCATGGCTCAGCGGGTGAATATCAACCTATGAACCAGGAGATCACGGTTTGATTCCCAGTCAGGGCATATGCCCAGATTGCAGGCTCAATCCCCAGTGTGGGGCGTGCAGGAGGCAGCCGATCAATAATCCTCTCTCATCATTGATGTTTCTATCTCTCTCTCCCTCTCCCTTCCTCTCTGAAACCAATTAAAGATATATATTTATTTTTAAAGCCTTAAAAATAACTGAAGTACACTCTCAAAGGCTGTGCTCTCCAACAATCCTCACGAGTAAAGTCACCCAAGAGAGAAGAGCTACAATGAGCACGTTCTGTGACACCGCCGTTCTGCTGTGCAGCTGAAACAGAAGGGAACCTACCCGGCAATGTTGGCCATGGAGCTCAGCGCGTCATATCCCTGAGCAATCGTGACTCTTGGAACCTGGTCCATCGCCAAAACTGTAGTTTGCCTTTTGGAAAGTTTATCTAGCAAGTCTGGATTTTGGGCTGGATAAATGAAGCTAATCAGTGTTCCCGAAGTCTTTAAAAGGTCAGCTTCATGAATATCTAATGTTGGATTAAGCATGGGGGCCCGCACCTGAGAAAAAAGCCAAATCACCGATTAAAAATGCAAATACCTTTATCATACTTTTAAGTAAAGAAGACAATTTAAATAATGTGCCAGGATTGAAATAATACTCCAGGAGTGATCTTTCAGCAATAAATGTCTGACTACATTCCTGCGCAAGGTAAGGAGATCTATGACATCTCCCCTGGACTGAGGAAAGAGCACATGCGACTAAAAATTTTATCATACTTTTAAGTAAAGAAGACAATTTAAATAACGTGCCAGGTTTGAAATAATACTCCTGCGCAAGGTAAGGAGATCTATGACATCTACCTTGAACTGAGGAAAGAGCACATGCGACTAAAAACAGTGCCTCGACAGGTCTGACAATGAGCTATGGAGCAGTGGCAAAATATGCAGGTTCTACAACCATCCTGTCCTCCCAAAACCTGTCACTCTGACACAATTGAGACATTCGAATAAACAGGAAGTTTGGGCTGTGTATTCAAAGACGCAATTCTTGCTGATTTTGACAAACACAAACATTTGGGGTGTTGAGAAGTTAAGAACATTATAAACTAAAATCTCCTGGCTGTATGGATAGATTTATGTCGCCTTAAAATCGCAGGTGAATATTTATAGATGAATGTAATCAAAGGGGTAGCCTTGCTGAACTGGGTTGAAGCAAAAAGCTACAATAAAGTCTGTTCTGTTAAGAAGTATCAAATCCGTCAATGAATGCACACTCCACATGCCTGCAGGTTCCAAATGTCCACGTTTTAAAGCCAAATTTTTTAAATTCCATTTTACAAGTGTTTTGAAAAAATGATTTTAAACTTGGATATAAAACACATGTAAAATGGAATTTCCAATGGAATTTTACATGTGTTTTATATCCAAGTTTAAAATCATTTTTTCAAAACACTTGTAAAATGGAATTTCCAATGGAATTTTACATGTGTTTTATATCCAAGTTTAAAATCATTTTTTCAAAACACTTGTAAAATGGAATTTCCAATGGAATTTTACATGTGTTTTATATCCAAGTTTAAAATCAATCTTCAATGAATGTTTAGCTCCCAGTCCACAGCAGCGCTTTCAGGCAGGTAAACATAGAGAAAACAGCGCTGGGAGTAAGTGTTAAAAGGAAATACACCCACCAATACTGGGTCAATATTTTCATTTCACAGCATTTTGTCTCAATTGACCTATGAGACCCCTTTGTCTGTTATTCCCATTTCGGTTGTTGATCTTGGATGCATATGATTTCGGGTTCTGGACTTTAACTAAGACTCTCTGACAAGGTCTGTCTCTCCTCAGTGAGAATCTATCATATAGATTTAATAAAAATTAGGGGACGATTTTGCATTAATTCTACTGGCCCCTATCGAGTGCTGGGCTGAGACTGTCGGCATCCAAGTGAAGCCAATGGAATGTTTCTTTGAATGTACTTTCAGACCACTGGTTCCTCGGGATATTAGCAAGCTTGATCAAAAGAGAAGCACCCAGGTCAAGCAGTTTATTAGTGCAAGGATAGTGTTTCCATATCACAAGATCCCCAGTGCCTTCACCATGCTCACACATTACAAATCCCTAAAAGGAACACAGCATTTCCAAAACGCATGTGCGCCACATGGAGCCTTTTGTGTGAGACATCTCAAAACGTTACCATCCCTAAAATACACATTGGATGGGTTACCGTGATTTTTCTATTTTTCCTAAGCTTCTTTACTCTACCAAGTTTTATCACCAAGTATCTGCACACCTATAAAAGCTTTAGGGAAATTACAATTTAGCTCCATGTCATACGTTTTACTTCTCATTTTCTATAGAAAAAAAACACACACACACACTTTTGTGTCTTCTGCAAGAACCACTACTTAAGACCCTATCAAGAGAGTGGAGTTTATGTAAAAAAAAAAAAAAAAGAAGTGTGTGTGTGTGATTGATTGCTGAGAAATTAACAGGAGAAAAAAAAAGCTGATCTTGAAAGTGAGGAGCTTATTTTAACCTGATAATCATGCTCATATAACCCATACTTCCCTGCATGCCTTGGTTGCAGAAAGGCTTAGGAATTTAAGTTAATGTTCAACTCTAGTAATCTATCCCTGCTAAACTCATAACACAGCCTCTCTGCCTTTCCCTATATGAGATTTATTGCTCAAGTTCAATCCATTTCTATTACATCCGAGAGCTTTTCTATTAAAGTAGATGGGCTACTCGCCACTCGGCCCCATGCTGCTTTCTCCAGGACAATCCTGCCCTTTCTAAAAATAGCACTGACGTCAGATAAAACACTGTTCCTTCCCAAGATCACTGCACATTCAGTCCCAGGAGGAGCTCCACGACTTCCTTCTATTTCAGTAGCAGTTAGATGCTCACCTGTGCACATTTGGGACATGTATGAACCCTGGGGTGCAAATGTCCCTAGCCACATGCTGCTTTCTCCAGGACAATCCTGCCCTTTCTAAAAATAGCACTGACGTCAGATAAAACACTGTTCCCTCCCAAGATCACTGCACATTCAGTCCCAGGAGGAGCTCCACGACTTCCTTCTATTTCAGTAGCAGTTAGATGCTCACCTGTGCACATTTGGGACATGTATGAACCCTGGGGTGCAAATGTCCCTACCTAGCCATGTACAACGGAAGATCGTTTTTTCTCTTTTCATGGCCTGATCACATGGCCTGAACATGAATATTCATGACATACAATCATTTCTTTGAAAAAAAGGCATCGTTTGAAATATGGAAAGCTCTAACAATGGACAGAGACAGTTAATTTTTCCATGCAAAGAGTTTGAAAAGTCCGCATGCCATAACGGGGCGGGGGGGCGGGGGTTGGAGGATAATTACTTTGACCACCAAATCCGAGGCCAGCACTTCCTTTGTTCCTTGGATCTGAGCACCTGCTGCTCTGTAGTGATCATCTGAGAACTTGGACGCCTCGCCAGCGCCCGATTCCACGACAACATTGAAGCCCTGCTTGACCAAGGCCTGAACGCCTGCAGGAGACAATGCCACTCGCTTCTCATTTTGGAAAATTTCCTTGGGGATTCCAACAGTCAGTTGCTTATATGGAATTCCTACAAACAAAGCCAAAATAAAAATAAAAATAAAAAAAGAACATCTGGTAAACAATGTTTCAATAACAGAGTTCAGAAAATGGATATGGGCAAACTGTTCAAAGTAGACTGTACATACAAGTCACTGTTCAAAACGATGTTCCTGATTCAGAATCTTAACTCTTTGATCTTTTTTTTTTTGATAGGTAAGTTTTTAGGCTCACTCTCCTGAAAACTCTAGATATTTTATTTAACCAAATGGCTCTCTTCAAGACACATGACTAGCTTAGACCACTCAACATGCTAACTCCACTCTTCAAATTAACCCTCTTGGGTTTACCGTCTCCTTGTCCTTACTTTTACGGAAGGCTGAGGAGTCATGAGCTGTTTTGAAGGACCACCCCCTACTAGACACCCAAAGTCACCTTCCTGGCGATGTGGCCACAGGTAACAATCTCACAGATTTCTAGGTTCTGTATCTTGAGACCTGACATTCTCAGCCACAACTCATTAGACTGGGGACCAGCAGCCGGGCCAAAGATAAGAGTCAGACAGGAGAAAACCCAGAAGCCTCTGAGATGACTTACACAGGAGCTTTGCCACACTCTATGTTGGCCAGTGACCACCAACCCAAACAGGTTCTCTCTCAGGAAGCTGAAGGGGAGACCCTCAGAAAGGACACAGAGGGCAGAAGAGTGCAGCCGCAACCAGTGAGCACAGTGTGGGGCAATCGAAGGGAGGTGGGCAAGCAACGGCACTAGGAACAGCGGTAGAGATGCAAGGACAGAAGATGAGTCAGAACCATGAAATACCACCAGATTAGCACCCCACTTCTCCAAGAAGGAGATGAGGGGTTGCCTGGGCTCCCACACTTCCCAGTCCTTACAGTAAGCCCTCTCCACAAAATATAGCCTGGTGCGGTTCTGCTCCTTGCAACCCAAAAGCCTGTGTAATACAGCCTTAAAGCATGTATACACAGCTCAGACCAGCTTTAGCTAAAGTACGTTAGTTTCTTCTGTTGTTTTACTCACAAGTGGGCATAAACAGGTTTTTTTTTTAATAAGAAGGATTTGCCTCTATATAAAGTTTTACTAAAGTTTAGGAAATCTAGCAACATAAATTCTGATTATATATAATTTAAAAATAAACCCAATTACCTCTACAGAGTAACTTAGTGAGATGTTAGAGAGCTTATGTCAACCTAAACATTGCATTTGAACAGTCTGAGATCCCACACTGCATAAGCAGTACTAATAGGTAGTAAACACAAGGCAAATTATATGTTGGCTCTTACACTCTACTTGAAGGAGATAAAAATAATACAAAACTGGCAAATATTTTGGATTGATCTACTATTCACGTATCTAACAATCTCGGATTATATAGGCCCTATCTACCGTAAGTCAAGGAAGGTATCAAAGACAATTGAAATCACATCAAAAGGACTCAGGAAACAACCTGAGAAGGCCAAATCGGGCACAATTTGAGCATCAGAAAGAATAATAAATAATTGTAACATAGTAAAATACACCTAAGGGTATTAAAATCTAGGAGTTTATGATGATACTCAAAAAAATAAATATTTTGTAAAAACTTCACTGGTCTACTTTGGGGGAAGGAATGTGTGGTAGGCAGAATCATGGCCTCAAAGATAATCCACGTCCTGGTCCTCAGAACTGTGACTATGGTCACAATCCCTGGCGGAGGAGAATTAAGGCTGCAGATGGAATTCAGGCTGCTACTCAGATGACCTTGAAGTAGGGCGATTACCCTGGCTTACCTGGGTGGGCCCAATGTAATCACAAGGGTCCTTAAATGTAAAAAAGGGGGCACGAGAGTGAGAGTCAAAGAGTAACCTGACGATGCTATGCTGCTGGCTTTGAAGACGGAGGAAGTGGCCGTAGCTAAGAAATGCGGGCGCTCTCCAGAAACTAGAAGGGGTAAAGACAGACTCTCCCCAGAGCCTCCGGAGGGAACACAGTCCTGCCAACACCTTGATTTAAGCCTAGTGAGGCCATTTCAGACTCTGGCTTCCAAAAGTGTAAGACGATGAATTTGTGTTATTGGAAGCCAGGAAGATTGTAATCATTTGTTACATCTGGGATAGATACATAAGAGAACCAACTGATTATCACCAAAACCAGTAAATAATGGGGAAGAATCAAACACTATCCCACCTTTGCAGTACAATCTCGGGGTAACTAAATAATAGAGGGAACGTTTTTCTTCATAGAAAAATTCTAACTAATAAACAACAATAAAATGATAGGCCCTGGCCAGATAGCGCAGTTGGTTAGAGCACCATCCCCATGTGACAAGATTGCGGGTTTGATCCTTTCAGGACACATACAAGAATCAACCACAGAAAGCATGAATGGGTGGAACAACAAATCGATGTTTCTCTCTCTGTCTCCCTTCCTCTCTCTCTCTCTAAAATCAATAAATAAGATTTTCAAAAAAAGAGAAAGAGCCTGGTCGGCGTGGCTCAGTGGTTAAGCATTGACCAGTGAACCAAGAGATCACCAGTTCAATTCCTGGCCAGGACACATGCCAGAGCTTTGGGCTGAATCCCCGGTAAGGGCCATGCAAAGGCAGCCAATCAATGTTTTTGTCTCTCTATCCCTCTCTCTTCCTCTCTTTCTAAAAATCAATAAAAACATATTTTTAAAAAACAGAGAAATATATGTAAAGGTTCTAGTACAAAGCGCAGCAGCCTTTAAAAAAATAAAAAGATAGAATGATAGAATATCCCCAATTTAAAACCCCTGAAATCATGGATTTAGTTCATCGGTCAAATGGCTGCTATAATATCCCCAATTTAAAACCCCTGAAATCATGGATTTAAACCCCATCATCATGTGAGTGAAAAACAGGCAGGAAGTTCATGATAGATGGATCACACTGACATCATCTAAACTCATGGGTTCACCTTCTTGATATATTGTAATAGATGACACACAGCATCACCTGGGAAGTGTTCTAGCCCAATAAATCAAACCTGACTCTAGTCCGGCCTCTGCCAACTAAATGTTACAGAAAGTACAAGGTGCAGAGAAACTTGTTACATAACACCAAGGGAATGCATCAGGCAAACCTAGAATGTGAGAAATTCCACAAGCAACAGCTACATTCTTCAACAAAGAAAAAGAAAAAGAGAGGAAGGGAACTATAGATCAGGGGTCCTCAAACTTTTTAAACAGGGGGCCAGTTCACTGTCCCTCAGACCGTTGGAGGGCTGGACTATAGTTTAAAAAAAAACTATGAACAAATTCCTATGCGCACTGCACATATCTTATTTTGAAGTAAAAAAACAAAACGGGAACAAATACAATATTTGTATTTGCATGTGGCCCGCGGGCCGTAGTTTGAGGACCCCTGCTATAGATCAAAAGAGACCTAAGGACACAGCAACTGAAATACAACATATGGACCTTGTCTGGCTCATTATTTGAACAAAGCATCTATAAAAAAAGAAAAGAAATTAAGAAAAAAAAGTGAAAAAATTGAGAAAATATGAACGGTGACTGGAATTTCTTTTCATGCTTTTCAATGTGATAATGAAATTGTGGCTTTATTAAAGAAAAAAATAAAATGCTTATCTTTTAAAGATAAAAAGTAAATTACCCAGGAAATAGTCCAGAATCAGAAATAAAACAAAAAAAAATAAACAAAGTCTCATGAATACAGAGCTGTTGATGCCTGTGCATTTACTCACAAGGACAATGGTCATGTCCGCAGTGCAATTATCTACTTTTACTTTATACATGATTGTATCGCACCAGATAACCTGGCTTTCTAGGAAACAGTTTTAAAATCTGAAGCCAAAGTTGAGGACTCCCAGGGGCAGGTACCCTGCCAACAGTGACTCTCCGTGTGAGGACAAGGAAAGGCTGTGCAATCTATTCCAGGCAGACGTGAGAAGTCCAAAAGCCCCGGAGTTTAGGGGTCAATGCACAACGTCAGTCCTACAAACCTAACTTTAAGAGGTGTTATTCCACGTGGCAAAGACTTCCGGTTGCCCCCCGCCCCATACCCATTCTGTTCCCCCACCCTAGAGACAGAATGCCATTTTTGGTTGAGAATGTCGCCATCTGGGATGCAAGACGAAAGGCCCAAGTCTCCCTTGCAGTACATATGGCCACTGGTCTTTGTTCTGGCCAGTGAGGAGTAGCCAGTGCTGGGAAGGTCTTGGGGTACGGTGCTTAAAGGGACCTATCTGACTCAGTGTCGAAGGGCCCCCTTCTAACCTTTCCTCCTCCTGGCCTGCACCCCTGAACAGAAGAGGGGCTTTGTACAGCACAAAAAGGCCTCAGCTCTTACCCTGTATGAGCTAGAAAGCTAGTGGCAAATTTTGAGTAGAAGAGGGATATGTTTTCATTTTAAAAAGAGTATTGTCACTGTCATATACAGAACAGACTGTAGGGGGACAGAGGCAGAAAGCACAGAGGTCATTTAGAAGACTAGTGACAGCTGATGGTGGCTCGGACCAGAATGTAACAGCGGTGGCGGTGAGGAGAGGACAGATTCTCCATATAAGGCAGAGCTGACCTGCACCTACTGGGAGGACCAAGGGAGACTCCAAGGTTTCTAACCCGAGCAACTGAGATGAAGCTGCCATTTACTACATGGAGAAGCGCTGCTACAGATGAAGTAATACACTTAGTTCCTAATTCTTGGGCGCAGCTGCGCCTTATATGGTACAATCCTCCAATACTGACCAGGACAGAGAGAGAGATGTTAGGAGAAGTGGTTACTGTGAACAGTACTTCCCAGCGTTCAATTCCGCTGGTTTGCCCTTTTTCTTTTTTCTATTACCTTTTCTTCTCCATTAGTACTGACAACCTGGAACTTCTCCTAAGAAAAGTGCTCATTAGCTCTTTTTATGCAAATTGACTGTCCACAAGCCCCAGGCTGGAAACTGCATGGTCTGCCTTTTTCCATCCTCGGAGAGCTATGTGCTCCTACGACTTGAAGGCTCGTGTCACACGCGGTGAAGTGAGACCTTACCTGGTTTTGCGGGGGATTTACACCACAGTGCCTGATGCGTATGAAATGTTCGTAAAAACTCCTTCTTCCCAGGCACAACCTTACAGGACCCCAAGTTGCTAAGTAAAGGGCACGAACAGCTGGTCACCACTGTTTTCAGGAGGTTGGCCATGTTTAGAGCGGTCCCCAACTTTCTGAAGCCCCAATTTTCTTGAAGGTAAATCACTAAGAGAAAAGAGAATAAAATATTTATGTGCTGAGAAAAACATACTTTGTTTTTTTGAACATCAAAAAAAAAAACCACATTAAAAACAGACTAATCTGAAGAGCTTGGAATAGAACAGTCCTATGTGAGCATCTACAATGAATTTCTTTGCCAAGTCTTTTACTGACAGAAGGTGCTTCAAAGGTTTGTTTCCAATTCAGGTATTTAAGGGTGGAAATCCATTTTCCCACTTAAACTGTTATAAACTCACTATTCGATTCAGAGCCTAGATCACATACGTGTAATTGATTCTTAAAATAGCTGGAAAGTTAAAAAAAAAAATGCTATAGAGTCCAGTCTCCTCTTACCTGAAAGTTATTTCTAAGTCTGCATGTCCAGCAAAAAATTGTGTATAATCAAAGTTACCCTTGAATTTCCCTTATATTATCTAAAATACTGTGCGGTGCAGGAGTAGCTTGTTTATTTTATTTTTTTAAATATATTTTTATTGATTTCAGAGAGGAAGGGAGAGGGGAAGAGAAATAAAAACATCAAAGATGAGAGATCATTGATCAGCTGCCTCCTGCATGTCCCACACTGGGGATTAAGCCCACAACCCCGGCATGTGCCCTGACATGGAATCAAACCATGACCTCCTGGTTCATAGGTCAATGCTCAACCACTGAGCCACACTGGCTGGGCAGTAGTCACTTGTTTAGATGCCACATTGCACAGAAAACACAGCATCCTATTCAGTGAGGCAGGATGCTCATCCTGTGCAAGCCCTGGAACTGAGACTGGATGAATGCAAGACTCATATCTGCCAGGTGCACATCTCAAGAAAATTAAACATGTGTGGGATATGACTCCAATAAAAAAGAGAAAAATTCCAGTGTGTGCTTGGAGATTAGAGTGGAATAGGAGCTCTTCTGTCGGTGGTCCTCACAAACGGCCACCTTTTGCCAGCTCTAACCAGGCTGAGGGAAGTGTCACTGACCTTGGCTGTTATTGAATGAGGCTTCGAGGGCTACCTCCGTAGCAGATCCCCAGGGGTTCATGCAAAGCCTCCATCATCCCTGGGATTTCCAATGTCCCCACATCCTTCTTTTCTTTTCCTTTAAAATTGGGGAGAAGCAGGGGACCTGGAACTCTATCGGTCAAGTTCAGCTGATTCCACCAACTACCATTTACACTCTGCGCCATCACATGGGCCCCCAGGTGCCCAGAACCCAATCCCAGCAGACTCCATAAACATTCTTCCTGCTTCCAGAGGATGGGGGGCAGGGGGGGTAGGTCTAGCTCATTTTTCATTTCAGAACTGCTGCCACAACTCCCGGAAGCAACTTCTTGCAACATTGAGAATGGAAATCCCAATCCAAGTGGTGCTGATTCTTAAATGACATTTCATTCAACAACCATGTACTGAAGGCTGAGTCTCAAAGGCACAGCCATTAGGAGCATCTGAAGAATGAAAGTGGAACAGGTCATATGCTTGGAGATAAGAAAAATCAACAAGTAATGACACTCCAAAGCAGAGTAATGCAAGTCCAAAGTTCTTGGAGGGATCAAAGGAAATCATGTCCTCCAACAGGGTTCAAAAAGGAGAAGGGAAAAGCCCTGGCCAGGTAGGTCAGTTGGTTAGAGTGTCATCCCAAAACACCAAGGTTGTAGATTCGATCCCCAGTCGGGACATATTCAAGAGTCAACCAATGAATGCATTAATGAGTAGACCAACAAAATCAATAAATGAAACCAATAAATAAAATCTCTCTCTCTAGTGGGAAGAGATCAAAGAACTTGTATGCATATATGCATAACCCATGGACACAGACAATAGGGTGGTGAAGGCCTGGGGCGGACGGGAGGGCTAGAAAGGGTCAATGGGGGGAAAAGGGGACATATGTAATACTTTAAACAATAAAGATTTAATTTAAAAAGAAAATCTCTCTCTCTAAAATCAATAAATTTTTTTAAAGGAAGGGAAAGGTGTTTGCGATGGAGAGAGTAATGTGAACAAAAAGTTAAGGCAGAGGGAGCATGCAAGATGTGTTCAGACATGTAATAAAAAATGCACAAGAATAATCCTTTGCATTTTAATAGGTTTTATATTTTCAAAGTGTTTCCACATTATGTCATTTCATTCCAGTCCTAAGGCATTCCTGAATCCCATAAATACACTCCTCATTTACTCATAGGTCTCTTCTGGTGTCATTCACGGCTGAGCAAATGAATCAAAACACTCATTCATTCAAAACATTCACTGAATCTATGCCAAGAACCAAGGGAGAAACAAAGGTATATAAAAGATACCTTTTGTCTTGAGGGAGATTTTTCTAGTCCTCTCCTAACCTTCCCTTATTGGGTCACCCTAATCCCCAACAAACTCTGTCCTTTCAGGGCTGACAAGGGCCTGCCCAAACCTCATCCTCGAAAACACAAAGCTAGCAATCATAGAGCCCATGCAGGTGCCTAAGTCTGCCACTCACTCACTGTGTGACCTGAATCTGTGCCTCAGTCTGCTCCTCTATAAAAGGAACATAGCCCTAGCCGGTTTGGCTCAGTGGACAGAGTGTCGGCCTGCAGACTGAAGGGTCCTCAGTTCGATTCCGGTCAAGGGCACATGCCGGGGTTCTGGGCTCAA
This sequence comes from Myotis brandtii, assembly GCF_000412655.1. Classification (NCBI taxonomy): domain Eukaryota; kingdom Metazoa; phylum Chordata; class Mammalia; order Chiroptera; family Vespertilionidae; genus Myotis; species Myotis brandtii. Next base: position 229,236 of record NW_005362626.1, on the reverse strand, counting down.
TCCCCAGTAGGGGGCGTGCAGGAGGCAGCTGATCAATGATTCTCTCTCATCGTTGATGTTTCTATCTCTCTCTCCCTCTCCCTTCCTCTCTGAAATCAATAAAAAATATTTTTTTAAAAATAAATAAATGCCCTAACCGGTTTGGCTCAGTGGATAGAGCG
>NW_005362626.1:226378-228930 GCF_000412655.1 Myotis brandtii | reverse complement strand
TTTAAAATAAATAAATAAATAAATAAATAAATAAAAAGGAGCATAGGAAAGCTCCTTTGTTAGACTCTAGACATTTTATGATTAGATGAGATTTTGCAATATTTTAAAGCTGAAGTCCTACTTCATGGCCTAGAGTCTACTCTAGAAGCTTTGCCCTGCCTACTTGGAAAATGGTAATTTAATGATAAGCAGATCCCTGGCATCAGTTGTCAATAGGGCCAAAGCCTTCAGAAGTCAATTTCTCCCCAGCACTCCACTTGATTCAAGTTATGAACATACAGCACAGTGATCATGAGTAGTTCATTGGCAAGAGCAGTCCCTATCACTAAGCCTAAATCAAATACAAATGACCCTGAAAGATATTCAGAGACTAAATAGCTGAACCACGTTATCACAGCTGTTACTTGTTACCAAAGATAGTATCCCATCGTAATTGTCACACTTTCCCCTATCTCTGCTTTAAAGCTCTCCGCTGTTTTATTATCCAGGTGCTTCTATGGCTTTCAAGCAACGGGGAAAACTTACAACTCAAAATTTTAAAAAAAAAAAGGGGGGGTAGTGTGGCATTCATATGGTCCCCTTTAATGTAAGCTGTTTGAGTAACTATCGCCCCTAAAATCCTTGAGGTTAAGCACCTGAGAGAGGGGAGGACAGAGAGGCTAAGAGGGTGAACTGGGGATCAGAAGCCCCTCAGTCCACAATATATTGGCTGTGTGGCCTTGGCAATCAGTCACTTAACTTCTCTCTACCTCATCTTTAAAATGGAAATAATAATAATAGCACCTACCTCATAGGGCTGTTGTGAGAAACGAAAGGATACACTATCTCTATTGCTAGTTTTATTCCTTGTGGTATTGCCTCTGGCCCAGTGATTTGCACAATACAGAGGAAATCAACAAGTTTTTGATTGAATGAGTGACTAGCCAGGGCTAGGCAACCTGAAGCCGGGGTATCTATGGAACATGGTCTCCAAGGAGTTTCAGGAAATTTCGTTTGAAAATGATATGCTGTGTAGCCTTGCAGAAAACTAATTCCATCAGCAAAGGTAAGCAGCCTAGGTACCCTTGCTGATAAGTAATCCTAAACTGCCCATTCAATAAAAAATTAAAAAACAGCTGAAAAGGTTTGCAAGTTACAGGGGAGCGATGGAGAAGGGGGTGCATTTTTTTAATTTTTTATATATATTTTTATTGTTGATAGTATTATAGATGTCTCCCATTTCCCCTCTTGACCCCCCTTGGGGTGCATTTTATTTTTTTTTAATATATTTTATTGATTTTTTTACAGAGAGGAAGGGAGAGGGATAGAGAGTTAGAAACATTGATGAGAGAGAAACATCAATCAGCTGCCTCCTGCACACCCCCTACTGGGGATGTGCCCGCAACCCAGGTACATGCCCTTGACCGGAATCGAACCTGGAACCCTTGAGTCCGAAGGCTGACGCTCTATCCACTGAGCCAAACCGGTTAGGGCTGGGGTGCATTTTAAATAAAAGTAGCCACGCAGCCCTGACCGATTTCGCTCAGTGGATAGAGCTTCGGCCTGCGGACTGAAGGGTCTCAGGTTCGATTCCGTTCAAGGGCATGTACCTTGGTTGCGGGCACATCCCCAATAGGGGGTGTGCAGGAGGCGATTGATCGATGTTTCTAACTCTCTATCCCTCTCCCTTCCTCTCTGTAAAAAATCAATAAAATATATTTTTAAAAATAAAAGTAGCCACGCAAGCCCCACCTGTCCGAATAGAGCCTGTCCTTACGAGACTCCCTAAAACAGATCTCGGAAGGACTGCCCAGCATCACAGGGCGAATAAAGGACGCCTGCACCCGTAAACAAGCCGTGCCTTTAAAGGGAGACATACCAACCAAGGACGCAGCAGCCTGCAGAGCTCAGAGTGGCAGGCGGCGTGACCTCGCCCAAACCCACCGCTATCGCCCCTGCCCGCCACCTAAACTGCCACGGGCTGGCGTGCGCCCGGGGCCGCTATTTATAACCTTCGCCCGAAGCCCATTGGCGCGGGCTGCACAATGTCATTCCGCCCGGAGTTCAAATCCCCCGCCTGCCCCCCGCGCCTCTCCCAGCTCCCCGGCCCGGCCCCACTCCCCGGGCGCCAGCGGTTTGTGGGACCCCCTGCAGCCGCCCCGACACACACTCACAACTTTCCCTCGCCACCTCCTATGCCTCCAGCAGTCACCTACCCCGAACCCCATCAAGGTTCAAGCACAATTTCGGCGTCCAGCTGCCTCCGCTCTCTTGGTGCACCCCTATGGAGAGTCCTCTCTGACCTCCCTCCTTCCTCCCATCTGGAGGGCCGAAACGACCCCTGCAACCTCCGCCGCGCCCCCAACGCCCCAAGACTTGTGATCTGCACAGCTGCCGCCTCGCCCCTGCTCCCTGCGGGGACCCAGGTCCCGAGTCCACCGAGTCCACCGGCCCCAACAAGAGATGAGAAAGCAGGCCCTGCAGGCTCGGTTCTTCCTCCCCGGCCCCAGCCTCCGGCCAGCGGGCGCCCGGGTCCCAGCCCCGCCCCCTTCCTTCTCCTTCACAGCTCTCCT
>NW_005362626.1:213888-225858 GCF_000412655.1 Myotis brandtii | reverse complement strand
GCCCCCCGCCCCGCCTCCGCGCTCTCCCTCGGCCCCTGCTTGTCAATCAAACCTGGAGCCAAACCCGGGCGCTGGAGTTTTCTGGGCTGCACTTGATCCTCTCCCTGGAGAGTCACTTACAAAGTGTGATTTCCTCCCTAGCGTCCCACCAGGACACAGAAGAGGATAATGTAACTCCGCTCCCGGTGCCTGCCGTTCCTCCACCTCTCTAGGAAAAAATCAGAATTTCTGTAACCAGAGAGGACCAAAAAGGGAGTGGGAAGGAAGCCAGGGGGCGGGGAAGGGCGGAATGGGGGCGTTTTGTATTTCCTTTCTGGCCAGAGAAGTAGAGTTGAGTTCCTCGGAAAGATGTGAGGGCCTGAAAATGAACACACATCTGCGCCTTCCACAGGCTGGGCCAGAGGAAGCCGCGTGCTAACGGCAGAATCCAGTGCCCTTGGAAGCTGTGTGTCGCCACCAGGCCTCGGCTGGGCTGAGCAGACGTGCTCAAGGACTCCAAAGCACAACGACTTAGCTGTTCTCTGCACGGCAGGTCTGTTACTTAGTCTGCAGGTGTGTTCTGATTAAAAGTAGGAGGAATGAAATATAGAGGATAAAATGGCTCGTTTCCCCTAAAGCTGAATCATCGGGAGGCGTAAGAGAGGTCTCTGCTTTTCACTTTAATTGGCATATCTAAGATGGGGGGGGGGGATTATGAATCTTGCCCAGCTGGTGTGGCTCAGAGGTTAAGCATCGACCTTTGTATGAACCAAGAGGTCGTCAGTTTGATTCCAGGTCAGGGCACAGGCCGGGTTGCAGGCTTGATCCCCCGTAGGGGGCCTGCAGGAAGCAGCCAGCCAATGATTCTCTCTCATCATTAGTGTTTCTATCTCTCTCTCCCTCTCCCTTCCTCTCTGAAATCAATAAAAATATATTCTAAAAAGTTATGAATCTAAAACATATATTCCATATTCTCAAAGAGAAATAAATCGCAGAGAAACCCTTACTTTGAGAACATCTCTTGTGTTTAACTGGCCCAGAGGTCATTCAGCTAATGGACTCTCACTGTCATGTCCCTGTGAAACATGGCCTGGTCCTAGGAGAGTTCACACACAGGAAGAGACACAGCCAGGTGTTTTAAAATCATAATGAACCATGATTAGTGCAACCGGAGGGACAGGTTCCAGATACTACAGGTACATTGAGTCAGGAATAATGGATAAGGATTAAAACTAAGATCCTTTCACAAGATATGTAAAACAAAACGTTATGCTACATAATTTAAACATGTACAGTGCTGCATGTCAATTATATCTCAATAAAATGAGGGGGGAAACTAAGCTCTTGTTTTAAAATGCGTGTGTGTGTGTGTGTGTGTGTGTGTGTGTCTTAGGGGTTTGCTTTTTTTCTCTTCAGCTTAAAAGTCAGTGGTTCTCAACAGGACAGTTTTGTCCCAGGGTGTCTGGAGACACTTTGGTGGTTACAGCTGTAAAGGGGCGGTATCTAGTGGGTAGAGGCCAGGGATGCTGCCAAAACTGTACATTACACAGGACAGCCCTTTACAACAAAGAAGTATGACCCCAGACGTCAATAGTTCTAAGACTGAGCCCTAACCGGTTTGGCTCAGTGGATAGAGCGTTGGCCTGTGGACTGAAGGGTCCTGGGTTCAATTCCCGTCAAGGGCATGTACCTTGGTTTCGGGCACATCCCCAGTAGGGGGCGTGCAGGAGGCAGCTGATCGATGTTTCTATATAAATCGCAGAGAAACCCTTACTATCCCTCTCCTTTCTCTATCCCTCTCCTTTCCTCTCTGTAAAAAATCAATAAAATATACTTTTTTAAAAAATAGTTCTAAGATTGAGAAATACTGGCTTAAAAAAATGTTCAGTGGGTTATTTAACTTACTTATCATTATACCATATGAGAACGAATCCAAAGATGACGTACAACTTTTCACTTATTCTGTTAAATAGTAAGCATGTGGTAATTTTTTAAATTCATCCGGCTCATTTGCCCAACATAATTTGGGTGCCATTGCTCCAGGTGAAAACATGTGCCATTTGGAAGGGTCTGATTCAGACCTTAAACTCCTACATAGTCAGTACAATGTATTCCCAAGGAAAATTGGATTAAGTCCCAAAGTTTGTAAGGTAGTTGCTTCTGACTCTTAGCCATTGTCTTGTATAAAATTTTTGCAAAGATTTCATACCCCCACTAGGTTGTGAGGGCTTTGTCCGTTTTGATATCTGCTTCCTCCTTGGCTTTCCCAGCCACCAAACAGTCATGCTCACACCTAAATGCAAGTTTTCATTACACATTGTTCTAAGATGGGACACTTAAGTTTCAAATGTACTTCAAAATTAGGGTACACTTCAAAATTTAAACCCTCTTAAATTTAGGAGACTCTGTACCCACAAATGCTTAACGAGAGTGTAACCTATATTTAATATTTAGAGTCCTAATCTATCAAAAGCAACAAAGACGAGGTCTTTAGAACAGTGGTTCTCAACCTTCCTAATGCCGCGACCCTTTAATACAGTTCCTCATGTTGTGGTGACCCCCAACCATAAAATTATTTTCGTTGCTACTTCATAACTGTAATGTTGCTACTGTTATGAATCGTCATGTAAATATCTGATATGCAGGATGTATTTTCATTGTTACAAATTGAACATAATTAAAGCATAGTGATGAATCACAAAAACAATATGTAATTATGTATGTGTTTTCCAATGGTCTTAGGCGACCCCTGTGAAAGGGTCGTTCGACCCCCAAAGGGTCGTGACCCACAGGTTAAGAACCGCTGCTTTAGAAGCATGTAGTACACCATTAGGGTCTGTGGAGATGAAGGTACCAAGGGAAGCAAGGAGGACAGAGCTCCTTCAGAGAGAACGATGCCGCTGTGAGCATCGAGTCCCCCTGTGTACACCTCCCATTCATTTGCCTGGATTAACCTATCACTCCTGTATTTCATTGGAGATGGGACGTTCTCACAGAAGCCTCTCCTGACTACCCAAGATTGAGTGAGGTGCCCTCCCATTAAAGCCTGTTGTGACATAATTATAACATTTAAAGTTCTGTAGTACTATCGCCTGTCTGCTTGCCACAAGTAAGCTTCTTGAGCAGTGGTTCTCAACCTGTGGGTCGCGACCCCTTTGGCGGTCGAACAACCCTTTCACAGGGGTCGCCTAAGACCATCCTGCATATCAGATATTTACATTACGATTCATAACAGTAGCAACATTACAGTTATGAAGTAGCAATGAAAATAATTTTATGGTTGGGTCACAACATGAGGAACTGTATTTAAAGGGCCAGAAGGTTGAGAACCACTGCTCTTGAGGATAGGCATTTCATCTTATTTACTGATATGCCATCAGCACCTATAAGACTGGCTTTGTTGGGTAGTCAACAAATATCTGCTAGAAGGAAGAAACACATTGTGAGTGTCCTGGAGGTGCTGCAACAGAAAGAAGCTGCTGGTTTGACCTCATGCCAACAAACAGCATGAATGTACTGTGCCGGAGAGATAGGGAGACAGAACATGCCCATAGCAAAAGACCATAACTTGACATTTACACATTAAACATTGATGTTCCTGATTGTCTTTCAAATGCCCAATTTGGACTCTGAAAATAGCATTCCCAGCTATTACATTACCTTGTTGCTGGCCAGCTAGCACTTCAGTTCAATCAGTTGAATTGTGCAATTACTAGAATATTGCCTGTTGTAATTATCCATCCAGAACTTTCTCTCAAATATTCAACTCTTATATCTCATGTTCTGAGCACCACTTTCTTTTTTTTTTTTTTTTTTTTTTTTTTTTTTTTTTTTGATAGAGAGTTAGAAACATCGATGAGAGAGAAACATCGATCAGCCGCCTCCTGCACATCTCCCACTGGGGATGTGCCCGCAACCAAGGTACATGCCCCTGACCGGAATCGAACCCGGGACCCCTCAGTCCGCAGGCCGACGCTCCATCCACCGAGCCAAACCGGTTTTGGCAGCACCACTTTCTTATTTCTAATTCTCTTCTCTCTTTGAACGATGCTCCCACTAATCCATATTAACATGCAAGCTGCTATGATGATTTGGGCAGAGACGAGTGAACAGAATGACCAGGGAAGGAGTAATGGAACAGGAAGGAATAAGGTGTATTTATATGTGTTTGGTTTTTGAAACTTTTTATTTAGAGCTAATTGTAGGTACACATGCAGCTGTAAGAAATAATATGGAGGGATCTCATTTACCCTTCACCCAGTTCTCCCAACATCTTGCATAACTGTAACACACATCCAGAAATTTGATAATATACAACTAAGGTGGGTTGTGTGGGGGTTCTTTCCTGACTTCGTGCAGGAAGGATTTCACAGAGTGAATCCGGGTGATTTTTAGAGAACCTGTATTAACGCTGGGGACAATGAAACAAGAAAGGGCCTAGAAAAGAAGAAGCAACAGGAGGAGAAATAAGCCTGGGCTGGGCTGCTTTGGGTCACTAAGAAGTCAGAGTTCAGGGCCTTAGCTCAGGATGAGCTGCTGCTCCCAGGTTGCAAGTCTCATGGGATCCCTTAGAGCAGCGGTTCTCAACCTGTGGGTTGCGATCCCTTTGGCGGTCGAACGACCCTTTCACAGGGGTCGCCTAAGACCATCCTGCATATCAGATATTTACATTACGATTCATAACAGTAGCAACATTACAGTTATGAAGTAGCAATGAAAATAATTTTATGGTTGGGTCACAACATGAGGAACTGTATTTAAAGGGCCAGAAGGTTGAGAACCATAGAGTTTAGCAAATATGTGCCTGTTGAGGGGAAAGAGGAAGGGGAAGGAACCAGCATGCTCCTGGGAGGGAGAGCACTTGCTGGGACCTTCGTTTTGAGGTTTTTGTTTTGTTTTGTTTTTGGTTAATCCTCACCCGAGGATATTTTTCCATTGATTTTTAGAGAGAGTGGAAGGGAGGAGAGACAGAAGCGTTGATGTGAGAGAAACACATCAGTTGGTTGCCTTCTGCACACACCCCGACCAGGGCCAGGGAAGCTGCAATATCCACTGAGTTAAACCAGCTAGGGCAGTTTTTAAAGGCTGGGAGTTTAGGAGACGTCTTAGTGGAGAATCAATAGGCTACTCATCAGCTTTATGCTGATGTGCCAAAATGAGATTTACGCTCTTAACTTCATCTGTCCTTGGGTCTGGTTGACATAAATAGCATTAGTTGGATTGCTATCCTCTCCCTGATAGGGTGGTTTAAGCTATTTACCTTCTGGTTGGGGAGAAGTGTAAATTATTTACTCTCAAGTGCCCTTGGTTTAAGGAAGATAGGATTTACTAGGTGGCTGCAAACTGCATGGCCATTTAACTTTCTCAGTTTCCCTTTACCATTTGCCATGGCTCACTAACGTGTCTCGGCAATACTGGGGATCCAAAGAAAAGCAGGACGATTGTAGGTGAGTCCTATTACTTTTTAAAATATATTTTTATTGGTTTCAGAGAGGGAGAGAGAGATAGAAACATCAGTGATGAGAGAGAATCATTGATTGGCTACCTCCAGCATGCCCCACACTGAAGATCGAGCCCCAAACTGGGCATGTGCCCTGACTGGGAATCAAACTGCGACCTCTTGGTTCATAAGTCAATGTTCAAACACTGAGCCACGCCGGCTGGGCTTACAAGCCTATGAAGTGCCAAGTAGTACTGGGTTAGAATCTCGAAGTGTAGAGATGAAAAGGTGTCTTCTGCCGCCCTGGCAGGGTAGCTCAGTTGGTTAGAGTGTCATCTCAATATGCCAGGGCACATGCAAGAACAGACCAATGAATGTATAAATAAGTGGAACAGCAAATCAATGTATGTGTAGCGTGTCTCTCATCAATAAATAAAATAAAATAAAAATAAAAGGTGTCGCCCTAGGCGGTTTGACTCGGTGGATAGAGCATCGGACTGCAGACTGAAGGGTCCCAGGTTCGATTCCAGTCAAGGGCACATGCCTGGGTTGCGAGCTCAATCCCCAGTGAGGGGTGTGCAGGAGGCAGCCAATCAATGATTCTCTCTCATCATTGATGTTTCTATCTCTCCCTCTTCCTTCCTCTCTGAAACCAATAAAAATATATTTTTTTAAAAATTTTAAAAAAGGTGTCCTCTGCCCTCAGGCTACTTTAGTGGAGGAGACAGTTGAATAAACCACATATTAACGATCCAGCATACAAGTGCCAGGATAGAGTTTTCCCAGAGTGCCACGGCCACGAAGGGAGAATTGGAGCTTAGCCAGCTGGGGGCGGTCTCCCTGGAGACAGATCTTTCCCATAGTTCACAGCAGGCCTCTCCCCAGATTACAACATATTTTGCAACCTCTCAGAATTGAGTCCTCCTTCTCTCATGTCATCATAAATCCATAAGAAAGGCTTAACTGTGGAGGAGGAGCATTTTTAATGGTTCTTTTCAGAGTCCCAAATGGTGTGTGTGTGTGTGTGTGTGTGTGTGTGTGCGGCCTCTTGGCATTTTGCAACACCTAGCACCTGGCAGTTAGCCCTAAAACTGTTCCCAGATGAATGTGAGCTCTCAAAATATCTTGGCGCCCTTTTGTTGTAAAATGAGGATGATTGGAATGTCTACTTCAGAGGATATGGGGATTAAATAAAATGATAAAAGTAAAGCTCTTGGAACTGTGGCTGCAACATAATAAACAATAAATATTAGCTATTGTTATTATTGTGAAGCCAATCCCATTCATGCAATCCCCAAGTTGACCTTTCATACTTATTAGACCTACAGTTACATCAGAATAAACAGGGAAACAGTTACATCAGAATAAAAAGGATAACATCTTAATCACCTAACTTATCAACAAAATGAGCCTGTAAAGATGCAGATAAAAATCTCAGGTGGAGCCCCAGTGAATAGAGCGTCGGGCTGCGGACTGAAGGGTTCCAGGTTCGATTCCAGTCATCCCCAGTAGGGGGTGTGCAGGAGGCAGCTGTTCAATGTTTCTCTCTCATTGATGTTTCTAACCCTCTATCCCTCTCCCTTCCTCTCTATAAAAAATCAATAAAATATATATTTTTTAAAATCTCAGGTGGACAAAAGGTGCTATCACAAAAGTTTTAAGGGAACAAAGGGGTGATGAGTGCAAACAAAAGCCTGGACAGAATTGGGGCATTACTTCCTTGGAGCATGCAGCATAACTCACTCTCACTGTTTTCAAGTGAAGAGAGAATACACCACTTTGGCATATTGATTATTTTGAGTTAAAGTTACTTAAGAAACAGCCAGTAGAAGGACATTCTAACTCTCCTTTGCCCCCCGAAAGCAGGAAATAAATCTCCACCTGAAGGTCCCCTCCCTGGACCAAGAGGTTCGAAGCATCCTTATCACCAGAAAAAGGGAATTAAGGTTGAGAAGGCTTCGTAAGCAAGAATTATTACATCCTCACCAACCTGCTACCTCAAGCACAAACCTCTTTATTTTGCCAATTCTTCACAAATGCATTGTCTTCTTGTCTAAAAGGTATAAAAGCTGCCTCCTTTGGTCACTTCGGGGAGTTTCCTATTTTTATAGGCTCCTGTCCATACAAAATTAAATTTGTTTTTCTCTTGCTGATCTGTGTTAGTCAACTTAGTTATCAGACTAGCCAAACAACCTAGAAGGGGAGAAGGGACAAGTTTTCTGTCCCTACATGAGCATACAGTTTGTGGGTCTTTCCTATATAATAAAAAAGTCCAGCCCAGCAGGTGTGGCTCAGTGGTTGAGCAACTATGAACCAGGAGGTCATAGTTCGATGGATTCCCCCTCTGGCCACATGTCTGGGTTTTGGACTTAATCCCCAGTAGGGGATATATAGGAATGGGTTGATCAATGATTCTCATCATTGATGTTTCTCTTTCTCCCTCTGAAATCAATAAAAAAAAATATATTTTAAAGTCCAGCAAGAAGTGACTGACGGGGGGAACCACTGGAAGATGGCAGCGTAGGTAAACGCCTGTACTCACTGCCTCCCACAACCACATCAAAACTACAACTAAAATACAGAACCATCATCCAGAACCACTGGAAGGCTGGCTGAATGGAAGTCCTACAACTAGAGAAGTAAAGAAGAAAGCACACTGAGACTGGTAGGAGGTGCAGGGCGTGGAACAGGATGGTCTGGCACCCACATGGGCTGCTTTTTTAATTGGGAGGGAGATCGTCTCTGCGGAGGAGCAAGGGGTCCCAGCACCACACCAGAAGCCCAGCCCAGGGTCCCAGAGCTGGGAAAAGAAGTCCCTGCGGGCAGTAAGAACTACGGGCTATAAAAACCAGTGCGGATTGGGGCTCAGTGACACAGAGGCTGCTGGAGAACCGTCTGTTCCTCTTAAAAGGCCGGCACCATGAACTGAACTTACAAGGTCCTGCTTCCTCTGAGCTCCAGCACCAGGACGAGGCATTGAGGGACACAGACCCATATGAGGAGGAACTGGATTGTCTGGCATCAAGGCAGGAACTTGGGGTCAGCTTTCTCCTAGACAGAGGTAGCTCGCAGGGATCTTTGTTTCTATGCTGGGACCTCCCCGGTCGCAGAGCTGACTGACAGCCATTTGTTTGCTCCACCCTGGTGATTCCCTAAGACCCCACCTCATCCAATTTACAATCCCACCCAAGCTGTGTGCAGTGGCTTTTGCATATGAATGGCCTTTCCTTGCTGAGGGTAAATCTCTCAAACGAGCTGCAGCTGGGTAAGGGAGCCCCAAACCTATCAATAAAAGGCCCAAGACCCAGCACCAGCCCCAGCCGGCCTTGCTTCAAAGCTGGGCCTCATCTGGGCACTTCCAAACCTAATATAAAGAGAGGGAATCTGCAAATCTTTCTGGAGCTCCTGTTGGGTGACCCCAGGCAGTGGCTGACTTTGCACCTTCCTGGAGACCCCAGTGGTCAGTGTCAGACCATACCAGATTACAACTCTACACATCCATAAGTGACATACTCAAGGGGCTGACTCAATGAGCACCAAAGCCCACTGAAGCAAGTCCTGCTCCATAGGGGTGTCTCCTGCATAGCAGCTCTACCACTGTAGTTGCAGCTGGTCCTCACAGCCAATTGGCCTGGAGGACAATTCCTCCCAGTGACACCAACAACAATCAAGGCTCAACTGCAACAAGACTGTGTTCACAGTCCCTAAAGGGATGCACCTAGAGCTCCCAGCTCAGGTGACTGGGGAGGTTGAGCCACTGGGCCCTATAGAATACCTACTACACAAAGCCACTCTACCAACTCAAGGAGATATAGCAGCTCTACCCAATACATAGAAACAGACAAAGGGAAGCAGCCAAAATGCAGAGACAAAGAAACATGTCACAAATGAAAGAAATGGAAGAAAGCAAACTACTAAATATAGAGTTCAAAACCACAGTTATAAGGCTACTCCAGAATCTTCTAGAAACCTCCAAAAAAAAAAATGGAAAAGGACCAGTCAGAAATTAAGCATACATTGACTAAAATAAAGAATAATATACAGGAATTCAACAGTAGAGTAGAGGATTCTAAGAATCAAATCAATGATTTGAAATATGAGGAAGCAAAACAAAACAAAACAAAAAACCACCCAACCAGAAGAGCAAAAGAAATAAGAATCCAAAAATATGAAGATAGTGTAAGGAGCCTCTGGGACAACTGCAAGTGTACCAATATTTACATTATGGGGGTGCCAGAAGAAGAGAGAGAGCAAGAAATTGAAAACCTACTTGAAGAAATAATGACAGAAAACTTCCCCCACCTGGTGAAAGAAATAGACTTACAAGTCCAGGAAGCACAGAGAGTCCCAAATAAGAGGACACCAAAGAGGACCACACCAAGACACATCATAATTAAAATGCCAAGGGCTAAAGACAAAGAAAGAATCTTAAAAGCAGCAAGAGAAAAGCAGTTAGTTACCTACAAGGGAATGCCCATACGACTGTCAACTGATTACTCAACAGAAACTATGCAGGCCAGAAGAGAGTGGCAAGAAATAGTCAAAGTGATGAATAACAGGGACCTACAACCAAGATTACTCTACCCAGCAAAGCTATCATTTAGAACTGAAGGTCAGATAAAGAGCTTCATGGACAAGAAAAAGCTAAAGGAGTTCATCACCACCAAACCAGTATTATATGGAATGTTGAAGGGTATTCTTTAAGAAGAGGAAGAAGAAAAAGATAAAAAATATGAACAACAAAATGGCAACAAACACATACCTATCAGCAATTGAATCTAAAAATCAAAATAAACAAATAAGAAATCTAATGAACAGAATAAACTGCTGAATAAAATAGAATCAGAGGCATGGAAATGGAACAGACTGACGATTCTCAGGGAAGAGGGGTGGAGGGGAAAGAGATTAAACAAAGACCTTATATGCATATATGCATTACCTATGGACACAGACAATAGGGTGGCGAAGGCCTGGGGCAGGGCAGGAACCCGGTGGAGGGGGACAATGGGGGGAAAAAGAAGGACATCTATAATAATCTCAACAATGAAGATTAAAAAAAAAAGTGACTGACAGCTACATTAAAGATGGATTTTAATGTTATGAGCATTAACTCATCTAATTTTTATATTGTAATCTTGTCTTGCCTTTAATATATGCTTGATGCTACAACATGCTTATTTTATAGCTGAGGAAACTGAGGCTCAGAGACATTAAATCCCTAACTTGCCCAAGATCACACAAGCATTAATACTCGGGCTTACCTGGAATCCTACATTCTTTCTCACACCAAGGAACCACACTTGCTAGCTTTCTTCCCTGACTTCATTAATTTTGCTAACCATCAACAGCATAAATCATTTACTCATGATTGCCCTCATTAGGGCCATTTTTCTCAATCATTGAGGTGAAGATGTGAATGTTTTCTGCATTAGCAAGAAGAGAAAAGGGTTAATATGAGTTTTTGTTCCTAATTAAAATGATTCTCAAGATGACAAGATTGAGAAGCCTTAAGCCCTGCTTAGAATACAGGGCTACACTCAATTTGGTGAGATGTTGCAATCTAACAGAGAAGAAATAATTTTTTTCCTCCTTTTCATTTCAAATATTCATCCTTACTTGACTTTGGCACTGTCAGGCCTGACAAAAACAGTAATTTACACATGATGTCTATAGAAATTTTCTGTGCAACCTGGTAGCCACTAGCCACATGCAGTTATCGATCACGTAGCATGCCTAATCACAACTGAGATATGCAGAAAGTGTAAAATACACATTGGGTTTTGATTAGCGTGAAAAAAAGAAAACATCTCATTCATATTTTACATTGATTTCATGTTGAAATACCATTTTGGATATAGCGGGTTAAATACATTAAAATTCATTCCACCCGTTTCTTCTTACTCTTTTCAGGTGGCTTCTAGAAAACGTGTAATTTCCTAAGTGACTTGCCTTTGTGACTCGCACTATATACTTATTGCACAGCCCTGGTACATGAAAAAGAGGGGCGTTTCATTGAAAAGTAGGGTATTTTCTTAAAATTTCCGGGGGGGAAGAAAAGGGAAGCGACTGAGCATGGTCCCAGGGCTGCAGTGAACGAAAGGCGGGGGCGTAGACAGACTCTGCTCCCGCCCGGCGCTAACGGAGCAGGTGGCGGCGCTTCCTCCAGGGGGTTCACACCCGGAGCGGGTGCGGGTGCGGGTGCGGGTGCGGGTGCGGGTGCGGGGGCGGGCCCGGGCGCTGGACCACACCGAGCAGTCCTGGGTGGGGCCCGGCTCTGTCAACAGGAGCCCCGGGCCTAGTTCCTGCGAGGTTGGGCTCCTCCTACCCAGCGGGAGGGAGGGTGCGAGGAGGAAGTGTGTGTGTGCAGAACTCACCCAGGTTGGAACCGTTGAAAGAGAAAGTGGAAGAGACTTTAATGAGTTCTAGGAGCAGAAGGAATTCTGAGAACTGGAAAGACGAGGCTTGGCTGGATCCGGGGCGCTCCCCTTTCTCCTTTCCTCAGACTAGGCCACCACTAGCCATGCGGGTCGTCTCAGTCCCAGGGGGCGGCG
>NW_005362626.1:202525-213072 GCF_000412655.1 Myotis brandtii | reverse complement strand
GGAGGAGCTCGGGCCGGTCTTTGTTCCTTCCTGCGGGCCCTCGGCGCCGCTCCTGCCACGGCCTGGCCTCGCCTGATGGTCCTTGTGTGGCTCTCAAGAACCAGCCCTTCTCGGGTGGCTTTTCGGCACATCGTTTATTACACAAAGGCGTGAAGGCATCTCACACACCCCCCCCTTTTTTTTCCATCCTCAGAACAAACGAGACCCCAGGACAGCGTCCCCCTGCAGAACTCGGAGCCCGCGATGGCCAAGCCCCAGGTGGTCGTCGCCCCGGTGCTGATGTCCAAGCTGTCTGCGAACGCCCCTGAGTTCTACCCCTCGGGTTATTCCAACTACACGGTGAGTACCCCCTTTCCTCAGCTCGGGTGCCTGAATGCCGCCGGCGAACGTGCTTCTGACCTCGCTCAGCAAGCCGCACGCCGGCGTTTTCTGTGCTGCACACAAAGACATGAATGCATGCATGGAACTCGGGGGGACACAGAACCGACTCGGGAGTATGTGTTGTAGTTAGGTTCAGGGTATCAGAGTGTGAGCTTGAGAGCAGACATTCTCGTCTGTTTTGTTCTCAGCATCTGCAGAGTATCTGGAGGCTGGAAAACTTGATGTAGGCAAGCCCCCTCCCCCCCCTTCAATCTATAAAGCTAAAATTGTGGGCCAGACTTTATGAATAACATACAGAATAGGGGCCTGGCATTTATGAATAACATACAGAATAGGGGCCTGGCAAAGTTCATTTTTTAATTTGAGTTTAGTAAGATAGGCCCACTGATAGATTTAGGGTAAATCAAAGTGGTTTTGAGGCAAACTAATTGGTGTGAATGTTGAGAAGTACACATCTGGGCTCTGTTAAGTTGAAGTAGATGATTGTAATTATTATGTGGAAATGTAGGGGATTTTGATAAAGTGTTTACATAGGTATAAAGAACTTGTAAGCTTTCAGATTCATCTTTGTCAATAACATAAGAATTTAAAAAATTGGTCATGTTTTTCTTAAATACCAGGATGAAACAGCACAATTGGGGTGGGTAGAAAGGAATTTGTTGTGCTAAATAAATGCATAGCAATTAATTGTAGGTAAGTGGGGCAGGACCATTCTGGATTGATGAAATAGTAAGTTTAGCATAAGTCCTATCTTTCCTGTATTCTTAGCTTTATTGCCATAAAACACACAGAATAGTGCACATAAAGGTTAGCTCAAAGTTTCACAAAGTGAACACTTGGGCAACCAGCACTGAAATCAACAATAGTTTTGCCTCTTCTCAAAGTTTATATGAATGGAGTCATCCTGAATATATTACATTTGTTTCTCACTTTCATTCAATCAAAATTCATCCATGGTGTAGCATGTAATTGGAGGTGACTTATCCCATTGTGTGACTGTTACCACAGTCCCATTGGTCTGTTGAACACTGGGGTAGCTTCCACTTTGTGGCTATTATGAATAGGGCTGCTATTTCTGGCCATGTCTCGATGGATATACACCCTTGCCTCTGTTTGGTACATACCAAGGAATGGAATTGCTGGGACATAAGGTAGCCAGCTTTGGTAGACACTGCCCACTAGTTTTCCTGAGACTGTTCAGTGTATGCTTGGAGTAGTGTGTGATTTCCAGTTGCTGTATTAGCTTGACCACCACTTAATATTTTCTCTTGTTTAAGTTTAGCCATTCTCGTGGGTGTGTAGTATCCAGTAGTTTTAGTTTGTATTTACCCAATAATTAATGGTGGCACTCCTTTTTGTTACCTTTATTTTGCTTTCCTTCCATATTTGATAGAAAGTATGGGAAAACTACATTCCATCCTTTAGAACAGTGGTTCTCAACCTTCCTAATGCCGCGACCCTTTAATACAGTTCCTCATGTTGTGGTGACCCCCAACCATAAAATTATTTTCATTGCTACTTCATAACTAATTTTGCTACTGTTATGAATCATAATGTAAATAACTGATATGTATTTTCATTGTTACAAATTGAACATAATTAAAGCATAGTGATGAATCACAAAAACAATATGTAATTATATATGTGTTTTCCGATGGTCTTAGGCGACCCCTGTGAAAGGGTCGTTCGACCCCCAAAGGGGTCTCGACCCACAGGTTGAGAACTGCTGCTTTAGAATCTCCGTGCATCTTAGACTACATTAGGAAAAGGCTTTGGGGCTGGAAAGTGTAGGCATAATGGGAAGAGCAGTTGATTTGGGCTAAAAGGAGCTATCAATCATGTAAAGTAGAAGGGAGACTAGTTTGGATGCTTGCCAGAAGATTATATTTGGCCCAGAGATGAAAGAAACCGTTGGAGACCTGTGAGTAGTTGAATAAACTCTTAAGCGTACTTACCTTCTAACAGCCACAGAGTTCTCCATCTGCTTTTCTCCCTGTTGACTGAGCTGTTTTATGATAAGGAGGGATGTAGTTTTTTCCTGGTTCTGTACCAACTAGTTTTACAAGTGACTCCTGGGCTAGCTATAAAGCAGAGTAATGGCTGTGTTAGTCTACTTATGAGCCACTGGCATCTTTTAGGCATCTTTTGATATCCTCTAATCAGCTTCTTCTCTGCTTAATTCCCTAGAATGGATTGCAAGCTAGAATGACTCGTGTATGTCTTCTTAGGCCCTGTTGTTGCCTTTTTTTTTAAAGCATTTTTAATAAGTTACCAATACTTAAATTAGATATTGCAAATCTGAATTTTGTGGTGTCATGAAATCATAAGATTTGGCCATACTAGACTGTTATTTTGGTGAAAGTTGGCTGAATAGAAGCAGCCACTTTAGACAGTGTGTGTGTGAGCTCAAATTTGCGCACTGGCTTACTTCACTTGCTTGGAATATACCTGGATTCTGTAAGCATTCAAGTTTGCCACCCTGCTCTCGTACATTCTCCAGCCTCTATCCATTAACCATCTGCCAAGGCTGAGAGTTTTCCGCACGCCACTTAGTCTCCTGACTCTTAGGATAAGATCGTTTTTTCTTAATCCTCACCTGAGGATGTTTTAATTGACTTTTTTTTTTTTTTAAGAGAGAGAAGAAGAGAGGAAGAGAGAAAAAGAGAGAGAGGGAGAAACATTGATTGGTTGCCTCCTGTATGCGATTCGACCGGGGATCCAACCTGCAACCTTTCGGTGTACAGCAGCGGTTCTCAACCTGTGGGTCGCAACCCCTTTGGCGGTCGAACGACCCTTTCACAGGGGCCGCCTAAGACCATCCTGCATATCAGATATTTACATTACGATTCATAACAGTAGCAACATTACAGTTATGAAGTAGCAACGAAAATAATGTTATGGTTGGGTCACAACATGAGGAACTGTATTTAAAGGGCCAGGAGGTTGAGAACCACTGGTGTACAGGATGATGCTCCAACCAACTGAGCCACCTGGCCAGGGCAGGATCTTGTGAGGGAAACTTCTTCTTACAGTCAACATAATCCAGAGTTAGCTGTATTCGCTCACTCAGTCAGCAACAGCTTAACACCTATCCTGAGTCAAGTACTGGGGTACAGCAGTGAGCACCATGAGCAAAAATTCCTACGTTCATGGAGCCTCTATTCTAGTGGCCTCCTGGCTTGGTCTCCCGTAACTCCTTGAGTCTTCTTCTTAGACATGAAAATCTATTGCTTGGTGTCCTTGAGCTGGATCTGCTTTCAAGAAAGCATGCTGCCCTGGGCTGGTAGCTCAGTTGGTTAGAGGGTCATCCTGATACTCCAAGGTTGCAGTTTCGATCCCCGGTTAGGGCACATACAATGAATGCATAAATAATTGGAACAACAATGTTTCTATATATATTTCTCCCTTAAATCAATAAACAAAAATTTTAAAAAAAGAAAGCATGCTTTTTCTAAAAGCCATTTTGATAGGCTTTTGCTGTGCTTTCTTAACCCTTCCAGAACTCTAAGCCCTTCTATCTCCAGTCCTCCTAATCCCACTGCTAGAATTTCCTGCTCTCTGTCTATTCTTACCATTGAGTTCTGTATCCTCCTATTCTTGACTATTGTTTTTCTTTTGTTTAATTTATTGGAAGTCTGGATATGGCAGTCAGAAAGTCTCCTACCACTGTACAGTATGATGAAATTATATAGTCACTTACTGTATATATTTCCCTGTCCTTGAGAATTAACAGATAGATAGATGACAAGCCTTACTAGCTTTTTTTCAAAAATTGTCAAATATCTATTAGGATATGAGAATGGTATAATGAATCCTCATGGCCTCGTCAGTTAGCTACATGTGGCCATTCTTTTTTTTTTTTTCTTAAATATATATTTTTTATTTCAGAGAGGAAGGGAGAGGGAGAAAGAGATAGAAACATCAAGGATGAGAATCATTGATTGGCTGCCTCTTGCACACCCCCTACTTGGAATGGAGCCCACAACCTAGGCATGTGCCCTTGACTGAATCAAACCCGGGACCCTTCGGTCCACAGGCTGATGCTCTGTCCACTGAGCCAGACCAGCTAGGGCTACATGTGGCCAGCCATTGGTTCTATATCCCTGGCCCCTCCTCCCCTCCCGTTGCAAATCTTAGATCTTATTATATCCATAAATAGATTAAAATCTTAATTTTGATATTGGTATTATAGTGAAATATTGGTTTAAGCTTTGTCAGCCATCTTGTAAATCTGTCAGGGATGAGAAGACAATTCCCTGCCTGGCTAGATGGAGACCTTCTGTTAGAACATTTTGGCCATTGGGCAAAATTAAGTGGACTTGCCCTAACCGGTTTGGCTCAGTAGATAGAGCGTCGACCTGTGGACTAAAGGGTCGATTCCAGGCAAGGGCACATTGTTTCTCTCTCATCGATGTTTCTAACTCTCTATCCCTCTCCCTTCCTCTCTGTAAAAAATCAATAAAATATATATTTAAAAAAATTTAAAAAAGGATTAAAAAAATTAAGTGGACTTAGGCTTCTATAATAATAAAAGGGTAATATGCTAATTAGACCGGACGTCTTCCGGACATCCTTCCAGAAGTCCTTCCTGACGAAGCCGGGGCGGGAGGGAAGCCAGGTGGGTCCTGGGTGCCTGTGGGCGGCCTGGGGGAAGCCAGGCTGGGTCCTGGGTGCCTGCCGGCTGCTGGAGGAGGGAAGCCCGGGTGTCGGAGGGAAGGAAGGCCTACTCTTGAACGAATTTTCGTGCATCAGGCCTCTAGTTTTATTAATAAAATAACTTTTATCATATGAAAGATCCTTTAAAAAATTATTTGTGCTGGAACCATCTCGACCTAAAGCTGCCTCATGTTCATTTCAGCCAGTCGCACGCTTAAAACTTTTCTTTTTAACTTTGCATCTACAGGAATCCTATGAGGATGGCTGTGAGGATTATCCCACTCTATCTGAATATGTTCAGGATTTCTTGAATCATCTTACAGAGCAGCCTGGCAGTTTTGAAACTGAAATTGACCAGTTTGCAGAGACCCTGAATGGCTGGGTTACAACAGACGATGCTTTGCAAGAACTGGTGGAACTCGTCTATCAACAGGTAGGTTGGCTAGTAGTATGTAGCATGGGATGGTCCTCGGGTAGCTTCCTCGAAGCCCAAGGATGGTGGCTGCTCCTTGAGGGAGGCCAGGTTCATGTTCACCTGCCTCCACACTTGTTAACTGTATGGTTCATGGGAGCGTTTAGGTCTCTGTTGTATAAAATTTCTGTCGTTGGGGACCCAGGGCTGGAGCCAGATTGCAAAGGCACCAGTGTAGCCGCGGCACTAGACCGGCATTGGAAGGGGCTGCAGGCATTTATGAGGAAGGCTCCATAAGTATCATGCCTTTTCCCACCCCTTTCTGTTTTATGGGATCTGAAATTAACAGCACGTTAAAAGGACTGCAGTATTTTCTCCTAGATGTTGAATAATAGAGCATTATTGGAGTAGGGGGGAAAAAAAGATCATGGGAGAACTTGTCTCATAAATGAGTCCTTAAAAAAAAAAGTGAAACCACAGAACACCCTGTCTTGTTTTAACATTTCTGCTTGTCTTTATTTCAAATTTTCATGGATTTACATCTTAATTCCTTGGAAATCTAATATCTAGATTATTTTTTCATACAAAGTTTAGTTTTGATGCTAGCATATTATCACAGACACATTAATGCTATTTTAAGGAGGGAACGTAGACAATACTGTATTTTTTAAGGCAAATAAGGTCATGTAAGACTGACCAAAAACGGAGTAGGAGGTGAACATAAATAGAACCTTCAGTGTTCTTTAAGTCACCACTAAATGAGCAACTCAAACGTGGAATATATAGGAAGGGTGATTATGATAGCAAACAGGTTGGTTTTTTTGCCAGCTACTATCTCATTTGACTATATTTCCAATTTGTTCTGGGTTGTTACTGGACCCTAATATTACTTAGCCCAGCAATTTTCAACCTTTTTCATCTCATGGCACACATAAACTAATTACTAAAATTCTGTGGCAGACCAAAAATATATTTTTTGCTGATCTGACAAGAAAATAAAGGTATAATTTTGACTCATTCACACTAGATAGCTATTGTTATGTTGACTGTTGTCATTTTTTGTTTGACAACCTAAGGGAAAAGAGGTCAGTGCTCCTGACTAAATAGTCAGGTATTGCATGATTTAAAAATTCTTGTGGCACACCAGCGTGCTTGCCACACACACACATTGAAAATCGACCTAGCCAACTCTCAAGTTTCCAGAAACGCCTGAGACTGTAGGAAGATGGAACCGCTCTATTTGTCCTGATACCTACTTTCAGCCTTTAAATGGATTGAAAAAGAATGTGAGATAAGAAATGGAAGAATTACACTCTTGCTTAAACTTTTTCTGGTTTTTCTTCTAGTTCTAACTCCTCAAGGAGGCTGCCCTATCATAGTTCTTTAGGGCGGGCAGAAGGGCTGCAGCCTGACAAACTACAGTTTCCAGGCTTATCTCTTACCACATTGCAGACCAATAGTTTTATTGCTAGCTTTACCCATTGACCAGATAAGTTTCTATTGAACGAGTACAAAAAACGTTTTACATAAATGTGAAAGGCACTCTTTAAAATTAAATGCCCATTGCATTTTGAAGTTATTTATTACATGTTCTTACAAGCTAATATCTTTTTTAAAAATTCTTGTGATTGGCCACAAGCTTTAGAAGAGAAAACACGAGAATTCTTGTGATCTGTCTGCAATTTAACATTCTGTGGTTAGTGATACACAGATTTGCCAACAGTTCTTAAATTCCATTGAGGGAATTTACTCATAGCAACTAACAAAAGGCCTGTTGTAGAAAAAGAAAAATGACATTAAATATCTAGACCCAACTTTGATTCTTCCCCAAATACCACTAAATGACAGTGTGAGGATTTTGAAAGGCCAGAAGCCATGAGGACCGAGGTGGGGAAAGAGAATGGAAGTCCCAGTTTGGGACTAGAAAGCAGGTGTGACGGTGTTAACTGACTTGGCAGATCTAAATAAGTTGAATTCCAAACAGGTGAGGATAGTTGAGAATCTCTCTGATTTATAATGCAGAATTTCCAAAAGATGAGGATAAGGAATGAGGCAAAAAGATTGCTAGAAAATCTAAAAAAATTAGATATTTTTGCACTGAGTAGCAGTTTGAAGTTTTATTGTAACCTTTCTTGAGAAATTATTGAAGAAGGTACTCCATAAAGCAAAGGAACTAAACAGAGGACGAAGACATGGGGACGAGGAAGCGGGGAATTCTACAGATTGTGTGTCACCCACACGATGGTGAAGGGAGATCCCGAGACAGTAGCCATGTGCATAGCAGCCGGAAGGCCAGGCTTCCCTGGAGTGGGGCTGAGGCTCCAGGAAAGATTTCCCTGGTAAGATGAGCACAGGTGCTACGTTGGAAGATATTAAGAAATTTACAAACTAGTGAGTTTAAGAATAAATCTGAGAGATACATAAAAAACAAAGTACTAGAAAAAAAATTTAGTGTCTAGGGAAAACAAAGTTGTATAAGAAAGGAATAAGTATAATCACATGGTTCAGCTGTAAGTGGAAACACAAAACTAAGGAATAAAATCATGGTGTTATTGGAAGGTGGAAGAGTTGGAAAATAGTGGAATAGAGTGGGATTAAGCAGGGTGAAGTCTAAATGCTCATATTCTATGGTAGGAAATAGTAAGAAGTGATGTCTAAACTGAGGGATTACAGCTCATGCAGGTAGAGGTAAAACATTTTACTTGCAAGAATCCAAGTGGTTGTGGGAGTAAACGAGAGTGTAGTGGGGAAGCAGGAAGCCTTAACCAGCCTGTGGAACTTCTTGTCATTAAGTTGTGTGTGACCATTTTAAAAGTAAACTGAGAAAACAGGCCATGCCAATAATGGGAAGAGTAGACTTTTTGAATTTGAAATGTGAGAAGTCAGTCTTCGTGATGAGAAATGTTTAGGGTCTTAGGCAAGCAAGAAAATAATTAGAAATAAAAAGATCTAATAATTATAAAGTACTTATAGTATGCCACGCAATGCCGAACACTTGACATGTATTTCATTCATTTACTCCTCAGTGGTTGCATGATATTATTCTTATGCCCATTTTATACAGATCTTAACAGAGAAGTTAAATGACTTGTCTGAGGTTACCACAGCTAGTTAGTAGAGCCAGCATAGAGTCAGAAGGGCATCAGGACATTTGTTAGATCTAAACTCTGGTTAACTACCTTTGTGACCTTGGCTAAGTCCCTGAACTTCTTAATGTGTATTTTTCTTACCTAACATTTGGTATGAACTATGTTCTTTACTATTTAAAGACTACAGTGAAAGTTAAACTTCTTGAGTACAGCTTGGGCTATATCATACAGTCTTCAATATGTAGTGTTTTCTCACTGTCCTTTTTTTTTTTTTTTTTTTTTAATGGCTTCTCCGTTTTAACTTCCTCTTTACCCCAAGTGTTTTGGGGTGTGATTTACGTGTTAATCTCACACACCAGGTACCATTAGTCACCTCTTTAGGAATCAGGAAACTGAAGCTCAGGGAGGGTTAGTGATGTCCAAAGTCACGGCACAAGGCTTGGGAGCCTCACTCTGGACTCTGAGAAGCAGTGCAGAGCAATAGTTTGGCGGATACTCTTATTCATAACTGGCACTATGCAACCGGGTACATGTACATATTTTGTGCAAGAATGGGTTAGTATAAAGACATACTGTCTGCTTGCTTTCTGGTAAATGATGGGGGGATTGCCTTAAACATGTTCCTTTGTACTGGCTCTGGTTCTTGGTGTAAGGTTGGGAGGGAGAGTTAACATAATTGCCTTAGGCCTGGCAATTATAAAACACTTGTACATTTTTCTTTACAATATGGTTGTTTGGGGAGTAGAAATGTTTTTCCTCTCTGGAATGTTGCTGTTTGCATTAATGACGATGTATCTATGTCATACAAAACTTTTTTCTTTTTGAAAGGCCACGTCCATTCCAAATTTCTCCTACATGGGAGCTCGCCTGTGTAATTACCTGTCCCATCACCTGACAATTAGCTCACAGAGTGGCAACTTCCGCCAATTGCTACTTCAAAGGTCAGTGTGAATGTATGAAATTAAAGGAAAACTACTTTTGAAGGTACTAGAATTTGACCATTCCTTTTTTCCAAAGACTGTACATTATAGAAAGTTGCAGGGGAGAAGAGAACAGACCATTCTTACTTAAACAGTATTAAAAGTTTACATATATATATCAGTCTTTGTCTGTAGTGGTCTCTGCCTTTGATTTTAAGCTTAGAAAAGCCTTTCCCAAGTTCTTAAAAATGATCCCATGTATTTCTTAGTGCTTTTGTACTTTGGTTTAAGCAAGGATCTGATTTATTAATTGCCATGTGTTTAGCCAGTTTTTCCCATACCCCTTTTTTTGAAATGGTCCATTTCCCTGTTGATTTGAACTGCTTGCTACCTTTATCGCACCATATCCTTCTATTAGGGTTTTAATTCTGGACTTTCATTATATTCCATTCATCATTTGTTTTATTACCATGCTGTTTTTTAAAAGCTCTAATTTTGAATGTCTGGTCTAGTTAGTTCCCCATTGTTTTGTGGAATTTTCTTTGCTATTGCATGCTTTTTTTCTCCAGTGAACTTCAGAATCAGCATGTGAAATTATATAACTCTTGTTGGTATTTATTAGATATTTTTTGGATGACACTGAATTCATAAACTAATTTGGGGGAACTAACTTTCTTATATTTTGAGTTTTATTCAACAACAAGGTTGTCTACGTTTATTATAGTTTGCACATTAGTTCTTTAGAGATACTTTGAATGGTTGCACAGTGTGGTTAGCTTGCATAGGAACAGAATGAAGATGCAGAAGTAACTTCAGCAACACATGGAAATCAAGCTTACTGGTGGTGGCTCAGGTCCACGTGCATGAGAAAGTGTGCTGCCAACACAGCTGGGGGAGCAACAAAGCAAAGGTGGGCTCCTGCCTCTTCACACCAAAATATATTTCAGATACAACAGAGATTTAAATGAAAGTGAGACGGTAAATAATAGGCGGAAATTGCCAACAAAAATCATAGGTTGGTAAAACCCTTTTAAGCAAGACATGGTGCCCACAAGCCCTGAAGCAAGAGATTAAACTTAATTACACATA
>NW_005362626.1:200457-202480 GCF_000412655.1 Myotis brandtii | reverse complement strand
GCATGAATAAAATTCATGCACTGGGCCTCTAGTATAGAAAATAAACTATAAAATTCATGCACTCGGGATGGGGGGGGGGAGTGTCCCTCAGCCTGCCCTGCAGTCCAGGAGCCATCAGTCAGACATCCTTAGAGCTGCTGCGGAGGCGGGAGAGGCACCCACCACCGCTGCTGTACTCCAGCCGTGAGAGCCTGGCTTCGGGCTGAATGGTGCTCCCCCTGTGGGAGCGCACTGACCACCAAGGGGCAGCTCCTGGTTTGAGCGTCTGCCCCCTGGTGGTCAGTGCACATCATAGCAACTAGTCGTTCTGCCGTTCGGTCGATTTGCATATTAGCCTTTTATTCTATAGGCTGAAAAGAGGGGCCTGTTAGGAATGAGTAAGAAAAAGACCAGTATTTCAATAGAAATATTTGGAATGGCTCTGAATGGGTACAGTTTGGAAAAATATAAATGACAAAGTTATGAAAAGATATCTAACCTTCCCTGTAGTTAAAGAAACGCAAATTAAAGCTTCTGGAAAGATGTGAGAGCAGGCACTTCCGGGAGTAGGATGGAAGGAAGGTCGCCCTTCTCTGCTGCTCAGCCTGGCGACGCAGTGAAAGGGCTGAGCCCCTGCCTCCTGCTGGGAAATTCCAGCATGATGGACTGAGGTGGAGCCTGGCATGGTTTGTTAAAGCTTCCCAAGGATTCTTCCGTGTAGCTGTGGTTGAGAAGCCCTCTTCCCACTCTTCTGACTCTGCCCCCATGTATGCTTCTGTAGTATTGATACTGTTAGATGTCAACACGGAAAATGCTAATCATATAACTAGTGAAAAGCAGGGCATAGTCTACTACCTAACTTCGCAGTATATACACACTAGAAGAAGACAGAAGTTACCTTCACAGCAGTTGTCGCTGGGTTGCAGTGACTTTGTTATTTTTCTCTGCTTTAACCTTTCTGAAATAAGCATGTGGTACTTTTATAGTTGAAACTCTTAAGCTTAAAAAGGTTTAGGTTCTTTTCTCCCACCCAGATAATCAGCCATGTACAGGAGTAGGAATTTGCTTTTGCACATACATTCACATATCTTAATGCATAATAGCTTAGCGTTTATAAAACAAAAGGAGGTCATTTCAAAGATTTTACCTGCAAAGTCATAAAAGAAAGGTCAGAGAAAGGAGAATAGTCAGCAAGGTGCCTGGATAACTGAATTGGCATTAATTAACTGATCCTTTCCATTATTAACCACAGTGTTCTATTTATAGATATCCCAACTTTTTCCTGGTGAGGAATTAATATGTATGAGAAGGTAACAAATACTTTCTGTCTCTGACTTGCACAGAAGATGTTGCTCATTTAATGCAGCTTGTAAGCATCGGAATCAGCCACACAGGCGCCCAGTAAGCTGTCCTGAGTGTATTTATTTATTAATCTACACTAATAAAAGACAAACATGCAAATTGACAGTACCTTTGCTACACCTTAAGCCACGCCCACCAGCCAATCAGAGCAACTATATGCAAATTAACCCAACCAAGATGGCGACCGTCAGCCACAGAGCTGGAGCAAGCAGGAGGCTTGGTTGCCCCAGTGATGGAGGAAGCCAAGCTTCCCGCCTGCCATGGCCGGCTCTGAGTTCCACTCAAGGCAACAAAGTTTCAATTATAGAAGATAAATAAACCCCAGATACCTGCTTTCAGCCGGTCGAGGCCATGGAGCTGGAGCGAGCAGGAGGCTTCGGTTGCCCCTGGCGATGGAGGAAGCTAAGCTTCCCACCCGCCCTGGCCGGCTCTGAGCTCCATTCAAGGCTACAAAGTTTCAATTATAGAAGGTAAATAAATCCCAGAATAAAAAGAAAAGAAGAGGCTGGGAGCTTCCATCGCTGGGGGGCTTGGCCAGCCTGAAAACGGCCCTCAGCCCCTCACCCAGACTGGCCAGGCACCCCGGTGGGGACCCCCCACCCTGAAGGGGCTGTGGCCAGCCTGCAAACAGCCCTCAGCCCCTCACCCAGGCTGGCCAGGCACCCCAGTGGGGACCCCCACC
>NW_005362626.1:193196-200346 GCF_000412655.1 Myotis brandtii | reverse complement strand
GCCCCCACCCATGCACCAGGCCTCTATTCTATATAATAAAAGGGTAATATGCAAATTGACCCTAACAGCAGAACAACTGGGAATGACTGGTCACTATGACACACACTGACCACCAGGGGGCAGACATGCAGGAGCTGTCCCCTGATGGTCAGTGCGCTCCCACAGGGGGAGCTCTGCTCAGCCACAAGCCAGGCTGACGGCTGCCAGTACAGTGGTGGTGGTGGAAGCCTCTCCCACCTCCTCAGCAGCCCTAAGGATGTCCGATTGCAGCTTAGGCCTGCTCCCTGCTGGCAAGTGGGCATACCCTGAGGGCTGCCGGACTGCCAGAGGGATGTCTGACTGCCAGCTTGGGCCCGATCCCCCAGGGAGCGGGCCTAAGCCAGCAGGTGGACATCCTCCGAGGGGTCCCAGACTGCAAGAGGGCATAGGCCGGGCTGAGGGACCCCCCCGAGTGCACAAATTTTTGTGTACCAGGCCTGTAGTTTTAAATATATTTTTATTGAATTCAGAGAGAAAGGGAGAGAGAGAGAGAAACATCAATAATGATGAGAGAGAATCATTGATCGACTGCCTCCTGCATGCCGCCCCCTACTGGAGATCAAGCCCGAAACCCCGGCATGTGCTCTTGACTGGAATCAAACCCAGGACCCTTCAGTCCGCAGGCTGATGCTCTATCCACTGAGCCAAACCAGATAGAGCTGTCGTGGATGTATTTATGGTTGATTCATAAAGATAAATCCTTCATCAAGAAGTGACTTCTTTTTTCTTCCAAAAAAAGTGCTTTACAAAGCAACTTAAACTGATCCTTCATGAATGAAAGCCATTTAGTCTCCATGAGTTCCTCCCTTGGTCTTTAAAAGAACTGCCAAGATTAACTTTATGAAAACACAACTGTCCTACCTTATCACCACCTTACTAATAAAGATAAGGAAAAATATTGACCACCAACATGGTAACAGTTAAAAATCCATTTAAAAATCTGCGTTAGCAGTAGCTGACCCTCTAATTCACTGACAGGCAGCAATAGGCTCGCTGTGATGGTTTTAGAACCCTTGTGGGAACTATGTCCATAAAGCTTTCTTTTTTTACTTATGTAAGGCAAATGGGCCAATTCAGGGGGAAATAAGTTATTTGACTCCTTCAGTCTCTATTAGAAATAGAGACCAAATCAATTGCTTTCTATGTGTCTATTCAATTGGGGACTTCCCCTTTTCTCTGATCTATATACTGAAAATTACAAGGATAATGGACTTAGTAAGAATTCATTTTATTTTCAGTGTAGATGGAGGCCATATTTATGTATTTTTAAAGATCTGTTTCAAAGTTCATGTATTAGAAAGAGAACATTTTACAGAGACAGGTTGGGTAAAAACAGTGCCAGTATATGTGAACCTCATAAAACCTTTGTTGTTTAAACTTAACTACCACTTGATCTCATAGGTTTATTTTCAACTATTCCTATCAGTTCTTAAAACTAGGCATCTCAGTAAGAGAAGATGATGTGTGATGGTCTCTACACTAGACAGGAACATTTTTATTATAGAAAGTCAGGGCCGTGGTGCATTGTACTTGCCTCTGTATCGCTTGTGAACAACCAGACCAACAAATGGTCATCTTGTTTGACTGTTTAAAAAACAAAGCAATGTGAGATTATAAAAGGTTTATCTCTATTAGATGTCGGACTGAATATGAACTTAGAGATCAAGCTGCAAAGGGGGATGAAGCAACTCGAAAACGATTCCATGCGTTTGTGCTCTTTCTGGGAGAACTTTATCTTAAGCTGGAGGTGAGGAGTCATTTTCTTTTGTTAAGTACTTTTGTTAAGTAAAGCTGGCGAACAAATTGATCTCAATAAGGAATTTGTGTTTACATTACTTTTGCAACATCAAGAGTGAAATGGGAGAGAAAATGACGACTCAGTGCCTGTCTTCCTGTTCCAGGGCAAGGTGCTGAGTAGTTCTGAGCATTGGAAAGTCTTCGTGTGCTCCATGGGTGTTTAAGCGTTTAAAATGTAGACATGCATACTTCTTTGGATTCTTGCCTCAGGGACATTAGTACATGTAACATGTTGACATCCAGATGGTGACTGAAAAACAACTTGACCTACAGGACATAAATCTTTGAGTGAAGAGGGGAGAGACTAGAGTTTGGTTGTTACACCCAATTCACCTAGATTAGGTCTTGGTCCTGTTTTATATGTTAATCTTCCACATAAAATGCATTTGTACAAAGGGTACAGCTAACCTTGTTTGTAAATTGGTGGTATGTGAGCATATGCTGGTTAGTAGGCAATTTAAGTCGAGATAGTACTTTGTAAAGGATATTCAGTTTGTTCTTTGACAAGTTAGTACTGACTAGTTAGTCTCAGATTCAGGTTTATCTATTTAAGCCTGAATTGGGGACTTAGCACCATAAAAACCACTGAAAAGACAAGAATCCACCATCAGATGTACATCAGGGCATCTACAAGTCTTCGTCCAATCCAGTGCCCACTTGACTGTCCCTTTTTGTCACAGAGGCTCAGTTTTATAAAACTTTCATGTCTTAATCTTTTCTATTGTTATGAGCCACAATAAGAGCACCAATACAAACGTGCCTTGGATGGAGAGCTGTTTAAGATGCTCTGCATTTCTCCTTGGAAGTTATGGTGCTGTGTGGGGGAGGGGGAAGACCAGGCATGGCTCTCGAGCCTGAAGTTCTTCCAGCCAGAGAGCCAAGACACGTAGACCATTCTCATGCAAAACCAGAGTATTTGTAAACAGTATATGAACCGCAGAGTAAAATGCTGTGTGTTCCCCAAAAAGGGGGAGGTAGCTTAGTAGACTAGAGATGCTTCATGAAGCAATAACATTCAAGGAGGCTTACGTTATCCAGACCACACATTACATGTGATAAATGAAAAGTTTGACCTATAGTTGACTAGTTCTATTAGAAATTTTAGTTATATGTAAGGTAAGTCTAATTTTGTGAAGATATCAGAGTATGTCCCTATGATTTTTGTATCGTTTTAAAGTGCTTATTTTGCCAACACTTTGTTAGATCATTTATATATCTGTATCATGTTTTGGCATAGTTGCTGTTCATTTTCTTTTGTCCCCAAAGATCAAAGGAACAAATGGGCAGGTTACAAGAGCAGATATTCTTCAGGCTGGTCTTCGGGAGTTGCTGAATGCCCTCTTTTCTAACCCTGTGGATGATAACCTAATCTGCGCAGTAAAATTACTAAAGGTAGGTTTTACTTATTTTCTTTCCTTAAAGTGTAACTAACTGTTCTACCCATCTAGCATATAATTTGGAGAAAGGAAAGTAGATATATAGTACACAAATGAATTCAACATAGTTATTACATTAAGTTAAATATTGACATTTTATTTTGCTCTGGAATTTAAATATATTAGAAAAGCAATACATGCTTATTTACTGTAAGAAGTGGATTTTAGAGTGAAAAATGGGAGTCCTTCACGGTGCCCCTTCCTTCCCCACGTCTGTAGGTGTATCTCATAAGTACCATCTGACTCTGCTGCTTTACCACCTACGGAAGATCTTAGATCTTTGCGTGGCACACAAATTGACTTCTTTCTGCAGTAGCTTCCCAGTGTTCCGGTGTTTACATGCACATTGTTTACCCATTGTTACCAAACAGTGGATTACTTTTAATTTAGTCTCGGCAGCATTATTGGTAATCGTTCATCGTCTTTATATAGGTTAAATGCCTGCACGTAGGTTTGGTGGACCAGAGAGCATGTATACCTTAATTTGATAAGTACAGATGCTCCTTGATTTAGGATGAGGTTATGTCTCCCTAAACCCACTGTAAGCTGAAAATATTGTAAGTTGAATATCATTTAATACACCTAACCTACCAAACCACAGAGCTTAGCCAAGCCTATCTCAGACTTGCTCAGAACACTTCCATTAGGCTGCAGTTGGGCAGAATCATCCACCAATGAAAACACGGTTGAGTATCGGTTGTTTGCTCTCCTGATTACATACCTGCTGGGAGCTGCAGCTCATAGCCATTGTCCAGCATCCTGAGAGAGGATCGTACCACATGTCACCAGCCTGGAGGAAGATAAAAAATTCAAAGCAGTTTTAGTTTCTACTGAATGCTTATTGCCTCTGAACCACTTGTAAAGTTAAAAAGTTATAAGTCTAGTCCCGCTGGTGTGGCTCAGTGGTTGAGTGTCGACCTATGAACCAGGAAGTCACAGTTCGATTCCCAGTTAGGGCACAGGCCCGGGTTGCAGGCTCAATTCCCAGCATGGGCATGGCATGCAGGAGGCAGCCAATCAGTGATTCTCTCTCATCGTTTCTGTCTCTCCCTCTCCCTTCTTCTCTGAAATCAGTAAAAATATACTTAAAAAATATATAACTCTATCTCTGGCCAGTGTAGCTAAGTTGGTTGGACCACTGTCCTGTATACCTAAAGGTTGAGTGTTCAACCTAGATCCCCGGTTGGGGTGCCTACCGGCAGCAACTGTTCGATGTTTCTCCCTCTCCCTTCCTCTCTCTCTAAAATCAGTAAAAAGGAAAGAAAGAAAACATATCCTCAGGTGAGGATTTAAAAAAAAATTATAAGTCTAACCGTCATATGGTGGGGACCTTCTGTCATGCCAAATTTCTCTTCCAAACACTTAGCCACAGTGTATTCCCACCCCTCTTCCCATCTGTATCCTTGTCAGTGATAGATGCAAGCAATCCTGGGGTTGGTTTTGTCGGATGATGTAAAAAGGAAAACCTCATTTCAGTTTGCATTTTCCTGATCACTAGTGAAGTTAAGCATTTTTTTATTAGACATGATTTAGCTCCTGTGAACTACCTGTGACATCCTTAACTCATTTTTTCCTGATGAAGTTTTTGTTTTAATTCGTTGCTTCAATATTTATTGCACTCTGCATGTTTCAAACAGTGACATATTGATTAAAATTGTACAACCTACCTTAGTCATACAGGGAGTAAGCCATATAGTCATCCTATATAATAAAAGGCTAATATGCAAATTGCCCCCCAGGAGTTCAACTAGGAATTCGACCAGTGGCGGGGTCAGTCGGCCTCGATTGGAGCAGGCTGGCAGGACCCCACCTGTGCATGAATTCATGCACTGGGCCTCTAGTTAACACATAAAACCTTTGGTTAAAGATCTGCTATAGTTCATTGGTTTCTTTCTGTCAAGAAAAACACTGAAGGTATTGAGATAGCTGAGTATTAGATGGTAGAGGACAACTGGGAATATTTGACTTGTTTAAAGAATGCTTTGGCGGCCCTAGCTGGTTTGGCTCAGTGGATAGAGTGTCAGCCTGCGGACTGAAGGGTCCCAGGTTCGATTCCGGTCAAGGGCAGATTGCTGGCTTGATCCCCAGTAGGGGGCGTGTAGGAGGCAGCTGATCAATGAATCTTTTTCATCATTTATTTTTCTCTCTCTCTCCCCCTTCCTCTCTGAAATCAGTAAAAATATATTTAAAAAAAAAAAGAATGCTTGGGGTAGGGAAGAATGCTTGAAGTGCTACTATTATATTTTTAGAATATTGATACTTGATTGAATTCTTTCTTTTATTGATCCCTGTGTCTTTTAGTTGACAGGGTCAGTGTTGGAAGATGCCTGGAAGGAAAAAGGAAAGACGGACATGGAGGAAGTTATCCAGAGGATTGAAAATGTCGTCCTGGACGCGCACTGCAGCAGGTAGGAGAAGGGAGGTGGACACCAGGGAGCCAAGTCCTTACTTTTCTTTTAATCAGCTGTGCTTCATTGGAACAATTGAAATCTTACAGATTCATCCACAGAAACCTTTTATTAAAGGCACAGTATTTTACCTGTGGCTTCTGCTCACCTAGCCATTTTTCCTCAGTTATTCAGTAAATGCCTAGGTGTACTACTCTCAGTCTAGTAGGAAGCATAGATATGCTTGCAGGGTGGCCACTGCATTTAGGAACCATATAGGTACTTACATGGAACAAATTTCAAGGCTATTTTTTTTAAGGGTGAATTTGTGTCATTATAGGAGATGTGTGGAAAATTAAAGCATTGACTGTACATGTTAAATTGGTGAAATGGTGGTAGGAGTCTGGTATTTTAGAGCCTGACAACACATAGGGTGGATACACTCACTCACTCCTTTTCCACTTCTGTCTGCAGAGACGTGAAGCAGATGCTCTTGAAGCTTGTAGAGCTCCGGTCAAGTAACTGGGGTAGAGTCCATGTAACCTCAACATACAGAGAAGCAACACCTGAAAATGACCCCAACTATTTTATGGTATGCCAGTGTTTGCTGTTTAAATGTTGCTTATTGCTTGAATTCAACTTTGGAAATTTCTATGAGTTACATAAAGCCATTCCCAGAATTTAATGCCTAATAACTCTTCACTGGCTTAGGGTCCCTGGCAGCAAGCAGAGCAGGTAAATAGAAGAGACATGGGTTCCTCCCATGGCGGGTGGACTAGAGAAAGAGCCACCCAATTGCCAGGGAAATGATGAGACTTGGACTTAAGTGAGTGTAGGGATTCCAGGAAACTGTTTCCCAGGGAATTCATAACCAAGGCCTGCAGCTCAAACTGTTACTTTGTATGTTATCATAAAAGAAGCTAAGAAAATAAAAATGATTACCAGGCCAATGATCCTGGAAGCTCCCAACACGACCAAACACAGCAATTAGGGAGGAACTAGAGGCCAGGTGCACAGATCCGTGCGGTGGGGTCCTTTGGCCTGGCCTGCGGGGGTCAGGCCAAAACTGGCTCTCCAACATTCTCCAAGGGGTTCTGGTTTGTGAGAGGGTGCAGGCCAGGCCAAGGGACTCCACCGGTGCACGATCGGGACTGGGGAGGGACCACAGGAGGGCTCCAGGGCATGTCTGGACCTTCTTGCCCAGTCCCGATCGGCCGGACCCCAGCAGCAAGCTAACCTACCGGAGTTGGAGCATCTGCCCCCTGGTGGTCAGTGCACGTCATAGCGACTGGTCGAACAGTGGGACACTTAGCATGTTAGGCATCTACACTAATAAAAGAGAAACATGCAAATTGGTGTCACTCCGCTACCCTTCCCATTGGCTAATCAGCATATCCTTATGCAAATTAACTGTCAGCCAAGATGGCGGCCGGCAGCCATGCACTGAAGCGAACAGGGAGGCTTGCTTGCTCCAGTGATGGCGAACTCCAA
>NW_005362626.1:183901-191780 GCF_000412655.1 Myotis brandtii | reverse complement strand
CAGACTGCGAGAGGGCACAGGCCGGGCTGGGGGACCGCCCCCCCGAGTGCACAAATTTTTGTGCACCGGGCCTCTAGTTTATTATATAGGACTAGGTGCCCAGTGCATGAATTTGTGCACCTTGAACTGTGGGCCATGGTGGGCACAGGGGCAAGTCTCGGCCCATCCTCTGCACCCTCTCCTGGCCCCTCCTGCCACGGCCTCCAGTCCCCTGTCTGCTGGCAGCCCCACTCCCACCGCCATTCCCACGTGCTGAGGGCGTGGAGCGATTGGGGCCAGCGCTGTCAGCGGGTGCAAGTGGCGGCTGCTGCCCTGATCGCCCCTCAGAAGCAGGGGGAGATGGAGAGGCCCTCAGGGGCAGTCGGGGCTGGCAGCCGCTGCTTGCACTTGCTGACGGCGCCAAGTGATTGGGACTGGCGCTGGACACTGGCAACAGGTGCAAGCAGGGCCGGTGCCGGCAGCACATGCCAGTGCCAGGCGGGATCACAGCGTGTGGGAGCAAAGAATTTTCAGTAATCACCAGAGGCTCGCCCTGATGACAGCAGCCAGTGCCCCGCCTTGGTCTGGTGCCCCGGCTCACCTGCTCCACCATCCCGCCATGGGTGATGCCCGCCATGTTCCACGCTCTGCCACCTGCTGCTGATGCCCGCCATGTCCCGCGCACACCCCCTGGTGGACATCATAGCGACTGGTTGTTCAGCCATTCGGTCTGTTTGCATATTAGGGTTTTATAATATAGGTTGCTCCTACAACCCCCATCTCAGAAAAATGGTGGGAAGGGGGAACCAAAACGAAATCTGAGTGGACGCTGAGTCACACTGCACCGCAGAACAGTTCACTGTGAGTGACAGACTGTAGATACAGTGTTAGAACAAGAACTCGAGATAATAGAATGAATCTGAGGAGCAGAGACGTTCCCAATGAAGTGGCAGTAGCAGCCGGGAGGCTTGTGTTTGCTTGTTCTTGTATTGCATTATGAGGTGCAGCTGGGTGGCATCAGCCATGCTTCATTGATAATGTGCTTCTAAAAAATCAATTGTGAGAGGATGACATGTTTTTGTCCCTTTGTTTCATCCTAGAATGAACCAACATTTTATACATCTGATGGTGTTCCTTTCACTGCAGCTGATCCAGGTATCTTGTCTCATGGTCTCCCCCCGGCCCCCCCTAGTTTTTGGTAAGATAGGAAATTACAGAAAATCATCCCTTCACCAGCACAGAACTGTAGCTTTTCAAAGAGTTCATATCATTCTGAAAAGGAAGGTGAAGGCTTGTCTCATATGCGGTGTTCTTTACAGTAACCACTAGAAACCATTTCAAGTGGAATGTGTCTAATCACCCTAACAATGAAGGGTCAGGAGAATCCCTCAATTAAATGCCACCATTTTTATTTTGTATTTCCTCTCATACTTTGTTTTCATACTCTGAACTTTAGTTGATTAGAATGGAAGGAAAAGATGGTTCTAATTCACTATGTAGTCAGCAGCTTTTATTAATATGGGTCAATACTTGCAGATACTAAGAATTACGGATTTTATTAATACTTGGTGGGTCAAAGTTTATTAAAAATCTAAACCTCTGCACGCTTCCCCTCCCAGAAAATGGCATTTCTAGAAGCATTGCTTGTGATAAATGGGACTGCAGTGTGAGCAAGAGAGAAATTTCCCATTTAGTACAAACTACAACCAGCTGATGGTCAGTATTTCCCCATTTGTCCTGCTGGGTATCCGGCTCTGATTATCCCTGCCTGTAGCACAGGAATGTAGGAAGGAGAAATGGCTACTTAACTTCCAGCTTGAAATTAGGAAACAATAAAAAAAATATGAAAACCACAAAAAACTGACTTGTTGATTCACAGTCAAGATTAAACTAAGTTTGGGATCAGGGAGAGGTCAATGGGGGGGAAAGGAGAGTTATGTAATACTTTAAACAATAAAGAATTTTTTAAAAATATATTTTATTGATTTTTTAGAGAGGAAGGGAGAGGGATAGAGAATTAGAAACATTGATCAGCTGCCTCCTGCACACCTCCTACTGGGGATGTGCCCGCAACCAAGGTACATGCCCTTGGCGGGAATCGAACCTGGAACCTTTCAGTCCGCAGATCAACACTCTAGTCAGTGAGCCAAACCGGTTAGGGCCGTGGTCGGCAAACTGCGGCTCGCGAGCCACATGCGGCTCTTTGGCCCCTTGAGTGTGGCTCTTCCTAAGCCTTAGGAGTACCCTAATTAAGTTAATAACAGTGTACCTACCTATATAGTTTAAGTTTAAAAAATTTGGCTCTCAGAAGAAACTTCAGTCGTTGTACTGTTGATAATTTGGCTCTGTTGACTAATGAGTTTGCCGACCACTGGGTTAGGGCAAACAGTAAAGAACTTAAAAAAAGAAAAGATTAAACTAAGGTCATGTTACCATATTACTGTATACTTTGGGCCTTTTAAAGAAATAAAACCCTACAGATAACTGCTAAACCATTCTCCCTTGTCATTGATCCGTCACCCAAGTTTAGTCCTGTCACTTCTCTCCCAGAGGTAACTACTGTCCCAAGTTTGTGTCACTGTGATTTTTACCTCATGTGTCTATAAACTGGA
The DNA here is from genome assembly GCF_000412655.1 of Myotis brandtii. Lineage (NCBI taxonomy): Eukaryota > Metazoa > Chordata > Mammalia > Chiroptera > Vespertilionidae > Myotis > Myotis brandtii. The sequence goes on along the minus strand of NW_005362626.1, from coordinate 189,189 downwards.
TTGTCTCACACAGAAGTATTAACCCAAAGTTGTGTCTTACTATACGCTGCTTTTTACAACTTATTTTTATTCAGTATTACTTTTGGGATTTATATGTGTTGATACATATAGCTTTGGTTCCCTTATTTTAAATGCCAGATAATAATGGGACTGCAGTGTGAGCAAGAGAGAAAACTAAAGCAGCGTGTGGGAGCAAGTTCATAGATCCCTGCTGTGGGTGGCCGGGTGGTCCACACCGGTTCCCACAGGCAGTGCTGCACAAACATCTTTAGGTCCTTGTGCACTTGCGGAAGTTCCTCTACAGTGAGGAGGCAGAACTGTCACATTACAGGCTATTTGCATCTTCACCTTCACTAAATGTTGTTATACTGCTTTCCAGGGTGATCATACTACTTAGTATTTCCAGGGTGTGAGAGTTCCTAGTTCTCATCTTTGGCAATGCTGTTACCAGACCTAATTTTTGTCAGTCTGATTGTATAAAATTGTAAATTTTTATTTTCCACTAATGATACTGAATTTCTTTTCATGTTTCTGTTGAACTTTTTATTTGTTCCTTTGAGAACATTTCCGTTGGAGCCTTTGTCTTGTTGATTTGTAATTACTTGCATACCCTAGAAAGTCACCCATAGTCAGCTTTTTTCAGTATGGGCTGCCCTTCCCTTTTGTTTATCTTAGCAATGGAAGCCTTGAGTTGAATGTAAACTGAGTCATGTCTTGTTTGTGCTCTCTGTGACTTAGTCCCCTCACTACTAGCAAATCCCATTTTCTGTGTATCTTCTGTTGCTTTATATTTAGGTCTTTCATCGTTTGGCTAGTTTTTATATGTGGGTATAGCAGGAATTCAATATTTTTTCCATAGTCTCTCATGTCAACAGCAGGTGTTGAGTCGTCCTTCCTCTCTTAGGTAAAATGTGCCTGTGTGTACCATGTAACTCCTCTGTAAAGTTGTCTTACTCCTCTGTCTCCACGCGGATCTTTGTCTGTCTCCCAACACTGATAGGCATTCTTATTCAGTCTGACCTTGCTGTCTGGTAAGACAGTTTCCTTTTTTCCTTATTCTTCAAACAAGTTACTTAGATTCCTTGTGGGTTTTTTTGTTCTTCTTTGTCTGGTCCATTTTTCTATCATTTGTTCTGTTTGCACTTACTTACTTTGTTCTCAATCACTGGAAGGCACAGATACTGTAGCCTTTACGACTGCTCCAGTGTTTAAGTGCCCTTTCCTTTTTCTTCATGAAACTTGTGACTTGGATTGTAGGAGCATGTCCAAAGAGGTTTTGTATTTGCTTCTGTCGGGAGCCCAGGGGTAGCAGTGGCTTGAAATGAGTTTTTATTTTCTTGTCCTAGGTGTTTTTATGTGGATAGTAACAATTGGAGGTGCAGGCCCACATATTCTCTGAGGAACCAGAGTACTTCTCTCCCATTCCAAACCTAGACAGATACACCAAACTTCTTTGCCACTGAGATGTCTTGCAGTTTGCTTTTTTCCTGTTCCATTTTTTGCTTGGGATATCAGCCCTTTTTTTTTTTAAATTATATTTTTATTTATTTCATAGAGGAAGGAGAGGGAGGGAGAGAGAGATAGAACCTTTCATTGATGAAAGAGAATCATTGATTGGCTGCCTCCTGCATGCCCCCACACTAGGGATTGAGCCCACAACCTGGGCATGTGCCCTGACTGGAAATTGAACTATGACCTCCTGATTCATAGGTCGATGCTCAGTCACTGAGCCACAATGGCCAGGCAGGATATTAGCCCTTTGAATGACCTGGTTTTGTGCAGAGTGGATGAGGTGAGGCGTGAATTCCATCTTCCTGCTTCAATGGGCCCAAGACCTTTCTTTCTGACCTGTGGGTTTTAAATCCAAGCCCACGTGGCCCACCAGCCTCCCAGCTGCTATAAGGATGTATAGCTTTGAATTCCCTTTCGTTTCTGTCATCAGGTGACTTGATGTTTTTTGTGAACTTATCTGTACATTTAAAAGAATGTTTCTTACCTGTTAGCTCAAGTATTTGTTGCAGGGGGAGCTTTATAAGATAAAATGGTCTCCAAATTGCCAAAATGGAATGTCAAAATATTGCCAATCCTTTAAGCTGGAATTCATGTGTTTAGAAACTGACAATCTTGGAAAAAACATCTTTATCCAGTCAAGTATAATTATATTATCCTCTTGAAATCTGAGGTAGCTGTTTTTCACAGGAAACTACTTTTAAGGTAACTAGTTTTTATACATTGATCCATTTTATTATTCAAAGGTAAAGACTCTACACAGACATGCTAATCTTAAAGATACTCTGTCACTGTGCTTCAGGCAGTTGGCAGATGGAGAGCTATCCTGTCACCCGTATTGCCTAGGAAGAGCCCACTGAGGGAAAGGTGGTAGAGCTGAAACATTTATTAGGTAGCTACCTCCCAGCTGTCTCTAGGACAAGGAAGGAAAGAAAATGCCCTCTGCTCAGAGCCGTGTTAGGGTGGCCTCCACTGACTGAGGAACATGGAAAAGTGGCTATTACCTGCCAGCCAGATAGATAGATCACTTTACCCCCTTGGGGAGGATAACAGAACCCAGAAGCCAGGGCGTTTGATTGAAATCTCTCCTTGTGGAAGGAAAATAGGAGAGAATGGAGAACACGTGTTCTTCTCCACAAACTATATAGCCAGTATTTTGCCTGATAGAAAGAAGCAGGAGAGAATGTAGACAGCATACACATAGCCTGTGAAATGTCCTCTGGTATATGCACAGTGGCTTTGATTTCCAACTTACATTTAGAGGAATATGTATATAATTTAGAGTCATGAGGATGCAGGGGGCAGAAGCAAGCCAATTAGGATAGGTTTTGTAAAAGCTATTCTTAAATATGTAATTAAGCTGACTTACTAGATCAGTGGTCAGCAAACTCAGTCAACAGAGCCAAATATCAACAGTACAACGATTGAAATTTCTTTTGAGAGCCAAATTTTTTAAACTTAAACTATATAGGTAGATACATTGTTATTAACTTAACTAGGGTACTCCTAAGCTGGCCTTTGCTAAAAACGTCCTCAATCTGATTGAGGATGAGGTCGACCCCTTCCAACTCTCCCATCCACACTTGTCTTGTATATTTGTTTCGTCTATCTCCTTTCTGAAAACCGACTTCTGCACATGGGCCACGAAGTTTCAATTGCACTGTACGTGCGCGCCTGTACGTGGTATTTTGTGGAAGAGCCACACTCAAGGGGCCAAAGAGCCGCATGTGGCTCGCAAGCCGCAGTTTGCCAACCACTGTACTAGATGAATATACATAGCTTACTGATGTTTAAACTTTGGATGTACTTAAATGAAAAGTCGTAATATTAAAATTTCTTAGGAAAAACTGGCTAATACATATTTCCTGTGAATTTTTCCAGCATTTAAATTTTTTCATTATTTTCATTTTTCTTAGATTACCAAGAGAAATATCAAGAGTTACTTGAAAGAGAAGACTTTTTTCCAGATTATGAAGAAAATGGAACAGATTTATCAGGCGCTGGTGATCCGTAAGTTCTCTTTAGCTACTAACTTTATTTGTGAACTTTCTGTGGCCACAGCTTTTAGATAGAGTTTAGACTGGAAAAAAGCAGATAATGAAAGAATGTGCATTTTGATTAGATGGTATTATAGTGGTATGTAAGTAATACTTATTTACCAAAAATTTTCACATAATCATGTTGGAAAACACAAACTATGATTTAAAAAAATACAAAACTATGATTTTTTAAATGTATCTATAGTTGAGGGGGAAAAACTATTAAAATGTATACACAAGCATAATTCATTTTTATAAAATAGATTCTGTTTTTATACCTAAGACTTTAAAATAAGCAGGTTCTATGCCAGTTTCTCCATCTACAAACTAGGAATAGTAGTACCTGTCCTTGAGATTTTTGAGACATAAATGAGAATATATAAATGCTCTGGCACAGAACAAACAGCTCAAATCTTAGCTGTTCAAAGGATGACTTAAGATTGAAGAGAGAAAATTACTATATAAAAATATTGCTACTGATGGGAATTTGTAAGTTATGGTCTCATTCTCATATTTCATTTACCTGTCATTCTTGATAATACAAATTTCTTATCACTTTCCATCAGATTTAACTACATTTTGTTATAGAAGGATGAAAAACCTATGAGGATTAGCCCCAGCTCTGTTAACAGCTTATAGGAATTTGGACAGGCTGCTTGGGTCCTCTTCTTCCTCAGTGGTGGGAAGAGTAAATTAAATCTGTAAGGACCTACGCACACTTAGGAAAGGTCAACCCTGCTGGGTGTGCCACTAGAAGTTCAAGTTGTTCTTGGCATTCAGGTGATAGTGCCTGTCTTCTTAAGATGGCTGTGGGAATTCAGTAAGGATGTGTGTATTAAGGCCTTCGTGGGCACTTAAATAGGAAAACATTGTTTCCATCATTTTAAACTACTGCATAGTTAGAAAAAATCTGAAATAGATGATCTCTAAAGTAGCTTCTTGATATGAAAGTCTGATTCCAAATAGATTATGACTAAGTTGACATTGTCGGAATACCATTTCTGATGTTAAGCATCATTAGAGGGGGATGGTACATTGAAATTATGTTCTAATCCTATCTAATAATAGACAAACATGGTAATTGACCGTATCTTCGCTATGCCTCCCATTGGCTAATCAGCACAATATGCAAATTAACCGCCAACAAAGATGGCGGCTAATTTGCATATTGCAGGCAGGGCAGGACAGCGCAAGCTGCCATCCAGGCCCCCGTGTGCGACCCCAGAAGCCGCCTGCCTGCCGCCCAGGCAGGATTGGATTGGATCCAATCATGATTGGATCCGATCCAGGCCACAGGCTGACCCCAGAAGCCCCAGAAACCGGTGATCGGGGGGAGATGGGGGTCCCCTGCCCAGGCCTGACACCTCTGGCGGAGGCGGTGATCAGAGGATGATGGGAGTCGGCGCCTCTGGCAAAGGTGTCATGCCTGGGCGAGGGCAGAACCAGTGATGTGGGGGAGATGGGGGTCCCCTGCCCAGGCCTGATGCCTTGGCCAGAGGCGTCAGGCCTGGGGGGTTGGGGAGGCCAAGCCGGCGATTGGTGTGAACTACAGAGGAAACACCTTCTCTGACCGCTCACTGGCTAAGCTCCCTGTATGCCACTGGTAATATTCTTAGTAACTTAGGTAATAAGAATCCAAAAAGGTGATCTAGGGTTTTTCACCACACTCCTGGCGAAAAAAACGAAGGTCTGCTGCTGGAGGGCTAAGAAATGTCATATCCTGCCCTAGCCAGTTTGGCT
>NW_005362626.1:161370-183705 GCF_000412655.1 Myotis brandtii | reverse complement strand
CAGGGCTCATGCAGGAGGCAACCAATCAAAGTGTTCCTCTCACTTTGATGTTTCTCTCTGTCTTTCCCTTTCTCTTCCACATTCTCTAAAAATCAATGGAAACGTATCCTCAGGTGAGGATAAAAAAAAATAATAAAGAAATTATTATTATATGAAAGACACATCTTGAAAATGCCTAAAGAAAGTTGTCATTTTTTCCATGGTGAAGGGACTGGAGTCCGTGTTGATGAAAACACCTTGCTGGCTGCAGTGACTGGCAGTGGCTGCAGCAGCAGGGTGATGGGGCTGGTGCCTTCCCCTGATCAGCCCGGTCACCTCCCACAAAGGGAGGCCAGACTGTGGCTTAGGTCCTATCCCCAAGGGGAGCAGGGAGTGGGCCTAAGCCATCACTAGGACATCCCCTGAGGGCTCCCAGTATGTGAGAGGGGGCAGGCTGGGCTGAGGGCACCCCCCCCCCCATGCACAAATTTTATGCACTGGACCCCTAGTTATAGTATAATTGTTGCTAAGCTAAAAGGTAAAGCCTTTGATTTAACTTTTAGATTAGGTTAAAGAATTTAACATATGTCTAAAGTATAGCAGAATCTTAACTTCAAAGACAAGGGACTCTGAATCCACTGTAAAACTTAACACACCATACTAAGCTTTTGTTTTCTGAAGGCTGACATTTAATGTAATTCTAAACAGTGCTTGCATTCTATAACTCAGTCTAGGAAAGTTACACCAGATACCTTTCCTCATGACTTAGCATCTTAGACATTTCCTTTTTTTTTTTCCTTTTTGATTTCAGAGAGAGGAAGGGAGAGGGACAGAGAGAGAGAAACATCAATGATAAGAGAGAATCATTGATCGCTGTCTCCTGCATGGCCCCTGCTCTGGGGATTGAGCCCGCAACCTGGGCATGTGTCCTGACAGGGAATCGAACCATGACCTCCGGTTCGTAGGTCAGCGCTCAACCACTGAGCCATACCAGTCAGGCTTACACATTTTCTGCATGGAAAAACATTAAGCTTATGAGTTATCTTTGCTTCTTTCACAGATACTTGGATGATATTGATGATGAGATGGACCCAGAGATAGAAGAAGCTTATGAAAAGTTTTGTTTGGAATCAGAGCGTAAGCAAAAACAGTAAAGTTAAATTTCAATGTATCAGTTTTATAAAGCAGTTTAGGTTATGGTGACTTAGCAGAACACAGGAAAGCAGGAAAATGTGTCACACTTATACCAAATTAAGGATGTTGAGTTATGTTACTAATGTATGCAACTTTAATTTTGTTTAACACTCTGCCAAAATAAACTTTATCCCCTATAACTTAAAATGTGTATATATATAAGATAGTTTATTATGTACAGTTAATTCTACTGTTTTGGCTGCAATAAAATCGATTTTGAAATAAATGAAATGTTGAAAGTAAGTTTTGCTAGCTGATTAGAAGCTTATCCTTTAAATTCAGCTTTTCTCGAAGGAAAATGTCTTAGTGTGGAAATACATATTACTGCAAAAATGTAGCATCCTTTTTTAAGAGATGAGTATATAGCTTTCATTTAGTTTTACATTGAGTGTCTCAATGAATTGGGTTTCAAGTATGAGTCACAATCATAAAAATCTCTGGCACTAAAGTCTTAGAATATATAATTAATTTATTTACATATCCAAATGTTATTTGATACCAAGGGCTTTTAAAATAGAGTTAGAACTTCCAACTAAACAACCAAGAGTCTTCACTGAGGATACATTGCAATTCTAAATTGTTCAAATTTTTCACCTGATTTCATTACCCCACAGCCCAGGACATTATTCTACTTTCTTTATATGGCTTTCTCATTTTTATTTGGTAGCATGCGTTGCATTGACTTTTTTACTAGAGAATTTTGCTAGATCTTTGTCACTCAAGTTTTCATCTGCTTTGTAATTGATACACCTTGAGGATCACTTTTCTAATACTTTTACTATAATGTGGTACCACCTCAGTCCTATTTTTACCAAATGTCAAAAATCTTTTTCCAACTAACGACAAGTAAAGCTTATGTACAAAAGGATTGCTTGTAAATATGCATGTAAATAGTTCTGTTAATAACCCACTGTTTCACATTTGGTACACCTGTGTCTGCTACTACAGTTAGCTTTCCCACTTTTCTGCTTGTTTGTTCAGTCTGGATTAAAATTAGTCTTTGAAAATAAAATTGAAATAGTTTTGTTTCCTCTAAGTTTTTGGAGTGGTATCCTGGTATTGTAAAGAATCTGTTGTGAACTTTTTTATATGACATAAAATTATGATTTGAAATCAGAGAAACTACTAGGATAGAAGATACTCTATTCAATGTCTTTTTAGTAAGAATTCAGTTCACTAACAAGTCTAGTTGGAAAAACTAGCAAATGTAAAACATTGAAACTTTTAGATTCTTCATTGGAAAAGGGAAATACGCAGGGTGGGGCAAAAGTAGGTGTACAGTTATTCCTATGGAAAACAATACAATAATTAATAAATAATACAAGAATGAACTCTGTTTCACATACAACTGTGCACCTATTTTTGCCCCACCCAGTATATGCAATTGGGGGTTTTGGAAATTGTGATAGAACTCTTTTTTTTTTCCAAATGGCTCCTGTAACAAGGTGGCTATTACCTTAATCTGCAGTTCTCTAAAGATTGTGCTCACTGTATAGCTCAGGGGCAGTGGAAGGTGGTGTGGGGAAGGGGCAGGACATTAGACCAGGGGCCAAGTATATGCTAACTGAATGCTTTAAACTTATAGCATTTGCTCTGTGAATAACATCCAGTTTTGTCCACTAGCTCATCGTAATTACCCCTGCTCTACTAATAACAGCCTCCAACAGAGTCAGTATATGTTCCAGTTACTGGTGCTGCTTAAAAAACCACCCAAACTTAGTGTTTTCATACAGTAAGCATTTTAGTACGCTCATGGGTCCTGTGGCTCAGGAATTTGGACAGGGCACAATAGGGATGGCTTTTATCTATTCTACAATGTTTGAGGCTTCAGCTGGGAAAACTAAGGACTCAGGGATGTAATCCCCTGGGGTGTTCTTCACTCACATGGCTGATGACTGGAGATGTTGCTAAGCCCATAGCAAATAGGAGGCCATCAAGGAAGGTGTGGCCATGTTTTAACACTGCAACAGTACATAAAGGAAACTTTGGTCCTGTGCTACAGTTGTTGGCCTTTAGGCCGTGTCTACAGAAATATGGGTAAGTCTTTTGTCAGGATTATCTGTGCAAGTCTCCAGTGGATGCCACAGTCTTCTGGCAATAAAGTACAAATATTGGTCTGAACCTGGCGGTCATGTCAACAACTCAGACCCTCTGTCTGTGCTTGCAGTGCCCTTCAGCCGAAGACTACCAGGACCACAGCTGTTCCTGCACTTGCTGGGCTAGTAAGGCAGAATATACACCATGGCAAATTGTGGGTTGTGTCACTAAGAGGAGTTAGAAATAACCTATTATAGGGTTTGGGCTTTGGTTGGATAATTTGGGAGAGGATCTAAGAAACGAGGTTTACTCTAGGTGTTATCAGAAAGCGGGGACAATTCTATGATTGGATATTTTATTAAATCTTATTGGGGGACAGATAGGTATAGGTTAAATTGTAATTTGTTCCTTAAAAAGAGTCACATTTAGCAAGAGAGGAGGATGCTTGGCTTGGTATGAAAGTGAGAAGTCCAGGATGGAAGGACTGAAATTTGGCTCAAACTGAAGAAAAAAAGAAAAGCCCTGCTGTTAACCAGGCTGGGAGGGCAGACACAGTTAGCAGAAATGCTGTCTCTCCCAAGGTCATGCAACAACGATGAAATGTCATGACCCCTTCTTTCTTTGTGTGACCTCTGTTACGTTGACCATGACACCTCCAGACTTATTAGCTACCCTCACCCACCTATTACTGAGGACTGCAGTTGCTAAACTGCCCTCGCTCATGAGAATATCCAGCCTCCTCTTAGTCCTGCTGCAGAAACCGCATCCAGCCCACAACTGGTCTCCCTCAGAGCTGCTCAGCATCCTGCAGCAGGAACCCAGACCTCACCCAGAGGTGGAGTGTTAATCATGGCTCCTTTAGAGTGAGCCCTTGCTTGCAAGTCAGTCAATATGATTTTGTCAAACTGCAGGCTTGAGCCTAGGGGTCTTTGGCTGACTTTAGCAGATGTAAATAATTTAAGGTCATGTACACTACTGCCATTCGCATCAGCCTGGCAAGACGCCAAACCTGGATGAACCCTACACTGTGATGAGGCAGACAGCTGGAGGTCATATTTCTGGTAGGTTTGTACCCCTGTAAACTCAGAGTCATGGGCTATCAGCACTGCCATTATCTTACTGTTCACTCCTCTTTTCAACCCTCTCCACTCGATCCGCCCCTAACTGATGACTTGCTTCACAGGGGAAAAAAGCACAAATACATAAATACCTGTTTTTAACTCCTACTCTCCCCCTCAAACACTCACATTCAATCATTACCAAGATTATATAGTTTATCTAAACATTTCTTGGAGCTGTGATCTCCATTCTCACTGCCCAGTCTGAATTTTCATCTCTCGTTTGTTTTTCAAAAGCGTTCTATTGGGTTCCCACATATGCTCTTGCGTCCTACAATCCATTCTTCACTCAGCAGTTCCAGGAATATTTCTAAAGTACAAATGGCATCACAAACCCCTCCGTTGTAAGCAATTCATATATGGGAGTTTCTAAGATATCGGAGAGGGAAAAGGTGGGAGAGGGATAGGACCTATTAGCCCCGTGTAATACAAACCGAAGTCACAGATCAATGAAAACAGGATTGTCTAAGGATGCCCTTGGTATACTTTACATAAGGCAGAGGTCAGTTTGCATATCAGTCTTTTAAAAATGGAGATGAATTTAAGGAGTTAGATTTCTCATCCCCTGGTCCTGCCAACTTTGCTCAAAGCCCTTAGAATAGTTTACTGTTGCTTTTATCATAAAGTCCATCATCCATAAATTCCTACTGATCTTGCCCCTGCCTACCTCCTAGCTGCATTTCAGGCTTCTCTGCCCTGAAGGCCTCTCTTTCTCTCTAATCCTTAAACCAAACTGGTGTTCTGGCCTCAGAGCCTTAACACAGGCTGTTACCTCAGCTTGGACACTGTTCTCCACCTGGCTAGTACTGAACGGGTTAGCTCACTAGTTTAACTAGGCAGGTTTAGAAAGTTTTAGGAATAAGAAGGGGTCTATGGGGGAATGAATACATAATGGAGACTTGAAGACGCCAGGGTGTGTATCTTGTACAGAGAGTAGAGAAATGGAATAGGCAAATAGAAATATATCCTAAACCAAAAGGCATCGCGGGCCTGAGCCAATAAAGTGACCATAAGTTAGGCCCAAAGTAGCCCTGACCTGAGTCGCTGGGCGGGCCATGAGAGAAGGCCTTCTCTCCAACACAACTGGGAGAGCTGAGAGATGCATCAAAGGGACTCCAGCCAACAGGGGAAGGGGGGAGAAGGGGGGGTGGGCGCCACGTGGGCTCTGAGCTCCGAACTAACTGTAGCACCATGACCAGTAAGAAGGGGTCGGGTTCAGACGAAGAGCTGCACCTATTTAATGCCAAAGACAGAGAGCAGCGGTCACCCTTCCCAGGGGCCTCTGTCCGTGCAGCGGGGACGGAGTCTCCGGCTCCGAACTTAGAATCAGGTTGTGGAGGCAGTGTCTGCCTGCAACAAAACGTCTGTGCTTTTCACCGACCACCTTTCGCCCGTGGCTTCCTGCTTCGAAACCATCCAGACAAGAACCGGGAATCCAGGGCGGTCCAGTTCCATGTTCGCCTTTCAATATCCTTTGTATCCTTCGTATGTCAGCGGGAGTATTTCCTCCGCCCAGGCTGGGTCTACCCATTATCTGCGGTCAGACCTCCGCGTTTTATTTCAGGAACACTTACCACCACTTGATCAAGTTATTGTCTGGTCGCCTCCTGCCGTTACTCTAGTTGCCATCCTCGGCCTGGCTCCGTCCCGCCTTCCCCCCGCGCGCCTCGCACCAGCCCGTCGCTGGGGACCCTACCACCCGTGTAGTGACATAAATGGGCAGTCCGGTCTACTCGCTGTTAGATAAAGGCGCAGAGACACAGCTGAGACAAATTCCCTGACACCAACTTAGAAGGAAAGGCCTCCGCCTTTGGCCAGGTTCTTCCTCAACAGCTGCACTGAGGTGTAACTGTCGTTCAAGGACTTAAATAAGCGTCACTGCGCCAACACCCCCGCGCGGGGAGCTCGCCGGACCCTCACGACGCTCGAGCCACGGGTTTCACCACAGCCGGTCGGACCGGGTCTGTGTGGGGCACCGGAAGTAAACCCGGAAGAGGAGAGGACCAGATTCTGGGTCGGGACCCTCTCCCCATAAACGCCTCCCCTACTTCCGGTTTCTCCCTTCTCGGAGCGCGGCAGGGGCGGGACTTCCGGCCTGGCTCGTCCCCCGGGGGCGGGAAGGTTTGAATCGCTGTTGTTTGCCTGTGTTTTCCTCCGGGGTCTTCGCTGGCGCTCCCCCTGCTCAGCTACTCAGACCCGGGTCCTCATGGCCCTGCGGTTGTGATTGTTTTCCATCGAGCAGCTTCACTTGTTAAAATTAAGAACAATTCCTCGAGAAGCCGTCGTGGGCAGCCGCAGACGCTGCGGTTCGAGCCACTTGGCAAATCAAAGTGCAAGGGCGGTTGATGGGCCTCGTTACCACGACTTTTCAGCTCAGAACTGCTGTGAGTTCAAACGTTGGTTGCTTTGGTGAGTTTGTTATTGCAACTAGATACGGCATTTTGGAAAAGTCAGGTTCCCGCTGATGTCAAGAACAGACAGGGCTTTTTGATCGTTAAACAGACATAATGTGCTGAGTGTTGAAAACAAACAGTAAGACAGTTGTGGCTGGAAATGTGGACTGGGGCGGATTTATGATGTGCCAGAAACTTTATACATTCTACTGTCTCTTGTGTATGCTTTTAATTTTTTTAAAAAATCACACCTGATTAAGCTGTTTATAAAAAATAAATAAATAGGCCAAAAATAGAGACATTTTCCAGTTGTTACCAGAAAATGTTTTCTTCCTTTTTTATAAGCATCTGTTTATTTGGTTTTTTGTTTCCTGAAATAGCAAGTAGACATCATATATATAGGGAGTCCCCCCAAAAAATGTATACACACCTTAACAGCTGATGGCTCACTTTTGAAACTGAAATGTATTTTAATAAGCACTGCCTTTATAATCATTCAAAGTGTTTGTGTACATGTTGGGGGGACACCCTATATATGGCTATGAATATTTATTGCCATTTAACAAGTATGTAGACAAGCGATGTAAAGTGGTTGGTATGGGCTGGGTTGTGAAAGTTACCTATGACAGCAATACTGGAAATGGATTGGAGGGGGAAAAGGCTGGAAAAAAGGTCCCAGATAGTTACAGGAATTGAGGGGAGAGTTGATGGCCTGAAGCAGAAAAGGAGGAGCCAGGTTCATGAGAGATGAAATCAACAGGACTTGTTACAAGAGTGTAGAGGAAAAGAGAGTGAGATATCAAATATTGCTAACATTGAGATACCATTAACTCAAACTGCACATTCAAGAAAAGCAAGATTTCTAAAATTTACTTATTCTTTCATCATTAAGTAAATCTTTGTTCCACCCTTATTATTTGCCAAATATATGCCAGGGGTACAACTGTGAATAAAACAAAGTCTCTGTTCTGATGTAAGTTTATATCCTAGTGGGAAAAGACCAAAAAAAAAAAGAATAAATAAATAAAATCAGTTCTGACAGCAGTTAGATGCCATGAAGAAAGAAGATGACATGGATAAAAAGTGACTGGGAGCCCTAACCGGTTTGGCTCAGTGGATAGAGTGTCGGCCTGCGGACTCAAGGGTCCCAGGTTCGATTCCGGTCAGGGCCATGTACCTTGGTTGCAGGCACATACCCAGTGGGGAGTGTGCAGGAGGCAGCTGATCGATGTTTCTCTCTCATCAATGTTTCTGACTCTCTATCCCTCTCCCTTCCTCTCTGTAAAAAAAACCAATAAAATATATATTTTTTAAAAAGTGACTGGGAGATGGTTGGGAGCAACTATTATTGAGATTCTACAAAGTTAAATTCATAATACTAGGTAGTGTCATATGTGTTGTCTCATTTGATCCTCACAGCAATCCTGTCACTATTCGCATTTTACAGATAAGGAAACAAAGGACCTAGCTTATAGCTAGTAAATGGTGGGTATGAATGGAACCCATCCTCTAATTCCATTTCCATCATACCTATATGGAAAGCATAGCTGAAGACACAGTCACTTTAGAAGTGGAGAAGAGGAAATTGAAATGAGTGAGATGAGGATGAAACTAAGACCTAGGAGGTTAATTAGCGTTTTCAGTAGTGACATGAAGATACTTCTTTTTTAAAAATATATATTTTTATTGATTTCAGAGAGGAAGAAGGAGAGAGAGAGAGAAATATCAATGATGAGAGAGAATCATTGATCAGCTGCCTCCTGCACACCCCCTACTGGGGATCGAGCCCATAACCCGGGCATGTGCCCTTGACCAGAATCGAACCTGGGACCCTTCAATCCGCAGGCCCACGCTCTATCCACTGAGCCAAACTGGCTAGGGCTGAAGATACTTCTTTAATGCCGGGCTAGGGACAAGAATCCAGGTATGTATGCTTTTCTTTTAGACCTAATCGTTACTTTTGGTCTGCCCTTTCCACGTATTACAAGTGACTTGCTGTATTCTTATTGCAAAGGTGGAATTTGCTTGTTATTTGAAATGAGATACTAAAGATATAATTTTCTGACATTGAACCTCAGGAGAAGTAAAGCCACTAAAATTATACAGGCTGTTATAACTTGGTGGACTGTCTTCTGCCTCTCTGTTATGTTTCCACCCTGGAGTAAAGCCTTAGGGGTTCCTCCAGGCACTCTGTCAGGAATGTTAATTTCAAATCATGTAAGTGTGTCCAGTAAGATACATTTTCCTCCAACAAAAGTAAATGCAATGGCAGTATGTTTTACTTATGTCCTTAGAAAACGCACCAGCTTCTTTGGGTAGAACTTTTGTACGTTAAGAGAACTATCGGTGCTGCTGTTCCCTATTTCCGTCAGTCTTTGCCTTGAAAGGACGTTACCCACCGTCATCGTGATGGCGGCTGAAGTGCGAATGGTGCTTTATGAAGACGATTCTGTGCAAGTACAATACGCTGATGGCTCCAGACTGCAGCTTTCTCCCTGTGGCTCTGAATTTTTATTTGAAAAGGCACCTCCTGTTTCAGCACATCCTTTAGAACAACCGGAAAGAATTCGTCAGAGGACACACTTTGCTATTAGCACTTACCGAGTAAGTAAAGAGGACGCAAAACGTTGCTCGTTCAGTGTTGTTGGGGTGGGCGGAATATGGAAGTAATTAGCATGCAGGATTGCTTCATACTAAATGGATTTTCAGTCATTTTTCTAAGATTACATTCGTATCTTTTTGTAGGAGCAACTACAGAGAGCCCTAGATTTTCGAAACGCTTTCGCCACTTGCCCTTTTTTATCTGAAAGCATTATACCTCCTGAAAGAAAAAAGGTAATTTTTTTAAAAAAATAATTTTTGTGAGTAAGATTTGAGGGCAAGCAATTAGAAATAGGTAGTTTAATAATTGGCCTTTTTCTTCATGACACTTGGGAATAAACATGTTGCTGTAGAATGAATGCATAGTCACTTTAGCATTCACCACACTAGAGTTCTCATGTTTTGTATATATTGATTGAGACACAGAAGTTACATAATTCATTACCCTGTCCTTTTCTTTGTAGCCAAAGATTCTATGTAGAGCTTTTCAGGTTGGTGACTTTTTGATTCTTGGAGGTGTGAAAATTAAGAGATTATGTGGATATTTTTAGTAGCTTAGGTATATTTATCTGTTAATGTATAATAGAGATATGCAATTACTTATGGGTATGCAAATTTTATTCTTCTTGCTTTCACTCTATTTTGAACTTTTAGGAATAATAATCACTATCATTTATTGAGGGTTTACTGTGTGCCACGAACGGGGAGTGATATTAAAAATATCTGCTAGCACCAGCATGCCTTGAGTCCCTGGTGATCAAAATGGGAGTCCGACCAGTCAGAAAAGGCATACTGGCTGGATGCGCTCCTTTTGACAGGAACTAACTTGTCCATAGAAAGTTTCTTAGTGGCAAAGTCAGGATTTGAACCCAGTCTGTGTGTCTGTTAACCACTTTCTGCTACTGTCATGATGCTTGCCTGCCTGTGGAGTGGTTTTCTATTACATTGTCTCATGACAAAGAAGCCTTGAAAAATTGTAAGCTGGAACTTGGTCTACAAGGCTGTTTTCCCACTGTATCTATTGGGGTGACTATTCATTAAAAATGGGTATCTTGTTGGATTATCAGACAGTCTAGTTCTAGAAGATGGAACTTTTTGAACCATCATCCTTATAGACCAGCTTGACCATTAATGAATAATGCCCTTAACTTTAGTGTACTGACATAGCACTATAAATTTAAGAGGCTTTCCAACAATGGTTTTTGTAAATTTCAAGTTTTATATAAATGGAAGTTGAAATGGATAGCTGTTGGCAAGATTAACTAATTACAAGACTTTCGTGATACCTGTTGTTTCTACCTTATATGAAAAGATGCATCAGGCACGGTTACTGTTACAAGTCTGTTTGCTATTGATCAGCCATTTACCTTTGAGTAATTCAGTTTTTTAAAAAGTTACTCTTGCCCAGCCCACGTGGCTCAGTGGGTGAGCGTCAACCTATGAACCAGGAGGTCATGGTTTGATTCCCTATCAGGGCACATGCCTGGGTTGTGGGGTCGATCCCCAGTATGGGGCGTGCAGGAGGCAGTCAATCAATGATTCGCTTTCATCATTTATGTTTCTCTCTCTCCCTTTCTTTCTGAAATCAATAAAAAATATATATACTTTAACAAGTTACTCTTTAAGTCACCTGATATTTATTTTAGGGTCTGGTGTATCTAGGACAGGTACTTTAGTCCAGGTCATAACCCTTTGAGAGAACATATCCCTAGTGCTGTTCAATCATTCAGTACCATTTATTAAATAACTCTCCCCTCCCCCTTGTTTTGAAACCTTATGTTGTCACATGCAACATTTTAAGATATATTGAGTCTGTTTCTGTATTCTCTGGGTGGTTCTGTCAATGATTTTTATGCTAGTTTCATACCATTTGAGTTAATACAGTGCATTATAGTGCTATAGACATTGATAGCCTTTTTGAGAGTAGAATTTTGGGAGGGACTCAAAATCTAATTATCTCTGATTCATTGTACATTAAAAAAATATGTCTAACACTAGATATAATCAGGATGATTTTTTTTCTCATTTTTTTTCAGTGTGTGTGTGTGTGTGTGTGTGTTTTATCTCTCTAAAGAGATAATCTTAACAATATCAAATATTCTCTGAAAAGCCATATATTAGGCTGACACCTGGCTCTGTCTTTTTCATTCTGTCTAGGTAGTAAAACAGAAAACTTTAAGAGCATTCTTACACAATATGTAGGTACCAGATGTATGGAAAATTTGGTCTGTTAACAGAAAATACTGACCATCTCTTTTCCCTCCCCTCAACTCAGCGTATCCTCATTGACATCCCAGAAGTGAGATGGCCCAGTCTTGATACTGATGGTGGCATGATATGCATGCAGAGCGGCGCCGTGAAGGTACCATCTGTAGATGGTCATGCATACCTCTGTCTGCCCAAATCTCAGCAGGAATTTACAGTACATTTTTTGTGTAAAGTGAGCCAGAAGCCAGGCTCATCTGTAGTATTGTCAGAAAAAAATAATCAGGCCCCAAAAGAACAAGTAGGAAAAGCGGACAAACCCCGTGCATATGGAAGTTTACCAGGACAGAGACGGAAGAATAAAGAAAACGAACTTCACTGTCAGATCGTGAAACCCAAAGGACCTTCAGAGAAGAAGCCTTGTGGGAACAGAACTGAGGGGGAGGAGGCACTGCCTTTGCCTGGTCCCAAGCACAGCTGTGTCCACGCGTGGGTAGAGCAGCGCTGCTCTGTGGCCTCCTGTCCAGAGGAATGGAAATACCCTCTGTCTTTAGCACTTCGCTTTCATAATAAAATCAGCAATATGTCTGGAACTGATGTGACTATCCCCCAGAGTACAGTGTTAACGTCTGCTGCTGCTGCAGAGGAAAGAGGAAAAGAGGTTTCTGTTCTTCCCAAGGCCCTGCTGCTCAGCTGTCCTGTCCCACACCTGCACAGGTAATGGAAGAACGACCTTCTTGTCAGAACCAGTCCTCCTATAGGTAATGTGTCTTTCTAAGTCATCTGATACCAGTCATAAGGAAAGTTCATTCGGTTCATCCAAACCTTGTTTAAAACTGATAGTAAATAATTTGCCTAGCAAATGTGCTGCTTGTTTCTTAACTCTGTGTCCATGGAATGAATGTTTATGGGAGGCTGACTGTACTAGATACATCGTTAAGCACAGAGACTACAGAGATGACTGAGACACAGTCCCTGCTTTCTAGGAGCTTAGAGTCTAGTGAGGGTCACTGTTGCTGAAAAGATGATTATTCAAGTGTGGTAAGGGATGGCCCAGGCACCTGTACAGACCCCTGGGCAGCATCTGCTGCCACTCAGTGGAGCCTGTTACCATGGTTGCTGGAGTGTAGATCTGACAAGTTTATGATCATGGGTTCTTTCTTTCACACTTGGCCTCCGAGGCCGTCTCTATCTTTGGTTGACGTAAATCTGTCCATTGTCAAAGGGGTAGGCATGGATGGCGAGGTAAAAACCTTTGACCTCCACTAACAGATGAATAACCTAACGATGATAGATTTGTAACAGGAACTTTGCATAAGTAGTGCAATAATAACAATAATAGCTAACGCCAAGCACTCAGTATGTGCTAGGCATGCTGTTTCATCCCCATAGTAACCCATGAGGTAAGTACTGTCTCTTATCATCCCATTTTGTGGAGGAGCTTGGGCCACAGAGATGTTAAATAACCTGAGCAAAGTCTCACACTTGTACTTGGAGAATTAGGGTCTGATCCCAGGTAGTCTCTAAGTACATATCTGTTACTCAAATAAAATATGGGAATGGTTTTCAGGCGTGTCATGATTATCTGTTTAAGATAGGAAAATCCAGTATTATAAGTATGCATCAAAAGAGATTGATGCTTCTAAATCAACAGTTTTTCAATAACTTGCCACTGGCTTTAGATTGAAATACATTATCCTTAAACATTGCTTAATAGGCCTTGCATTTTCTGGTCCCTTCCCATGTCTGCAGTCCTCCACTCGCTCACCACTCTACTCTTGCAGGCCCTGGAAAGTTTGCCCAAGCTATCATTTGCCACCGCGCCTGCTCTGTCTTCTGCCAGGAGCACTCCTGCTAACTCATGTTCATGTCCAGGTCTCCGAGTCAGCCTTCCTTCCTGAGGACGGTGATCCCCAAGTCCCTAGACAGGATGAGGTTCTTACACAATCTTATAGTGTTCAGCAATTCCCCTTTCTTTATGTCAACGTTTACTGTCTAACATCACAGTGACCATGTTTGCTTTTTTTGGGTGTTATATCCCCAGTGTATTTACAGTGCCTGGCCACCATAGGAACATTAGTAAATATTTGTTGTTCAAATCCTAAATTTTAAAGATTACTAAAATTGTTAATTTAGGTAATTCTGCTGAGATTCAATAGTGAGATTATTGAAAATGCATGGAAAATAAGACTCATTTTAAAATGTAATGCCATGACTGGTGTGGCTCAGTGGATAGAGCGCCGGCCTGAGGACTGAAGGGTCCCGGGTTCGATTCCAGTCAAGGGCATGTACCTTGGTTGCTGGCACATCCCCAGTGGGGGTCGTGCAGGAGGCAGCTGATCGATGTTTCTCTCTCATCGATGTTTCTAACCCTCTATGCCTCTCCCTTCCTCTCTGTAAAAAAATCAATAAAATATATATTTTTTAAAAAGTGTAATGTACTTTCATATTTTTACTTTTTTGATCTAATTAATTAAGCAAGGAATAAATCTTACTACAGTCACACTATTTTGTTGACTTCTCAAGGTAATTTTGTTGAGCAACCAGAATCCATAACTTGTATTTTATCCTTCACAGGTGGACTTTCTGTGATTCACTTTCACAGGGGCAGTCTGATGAAGAAGAATATTCCTACTCTGAACTAGTGAAAGTGGTCTGGCACAAGGGTATTACGTACAGGTAAGGCACCTGTGTTGGAGTTGGAGCTGTGTAGTGATGTCACAGGGGATGGGACTAGCCTTGCAGATAAAGTACAAGAGAATATAGTTTTGCAGCGCCACCATGCTCCTGTGCTTGGCCGTGAGGTTTCAGGTCTCAACACCCTAATTATATTTGGACACACAGGGTTCTTGTTACTAATTCACATTAATCATATTCGCAAGATTTTTGTGACAGCTCCAAAGCCAGCGAAGGATTAGTTTTGCTAGTGAATGAGATACGCATGGCAGCTATTTAAGCCACGCCTTCCAAGCATGGGGGATCTAGTTGTCTGAATTAGTCACATCAGAAGGTGCCTGGTGAGCATGGAATCGAGACATTAGATTCCTAAGGGAGATGTCAGCCTGCATTCACTCAGCAGATATTCACCAAGCAGCTGCTCTGTGCTGCACTATTCCATTGAATAACCCTACCTCTCTAGGGACTGGAATACTGGTGCTGGCCAGATGAGAGGTTCACTCTGTACACAGTGCTGACGAGTACTGGGAACTGTTTGTTCTTGGGCTCTCCTTTTCCTGCACGAGGACCCACTTGTTACTGACAACATACTAGTATTTTCCATACATGTTTCAATAAAATTGACTTGGCTTATATCTTTATTCCTTATATTCCCAATACCTTGATTGTACGTGGCTACTCAGGTACAATGAGTAGGGATAGCTCCTTCTACACATGGCTAATCTCATCAGGTATTAATTCTGCTAGTTTTATTATTAAAGAATAATCTTATTTTCAGGTTGTAGAGTTGTTATATTTAACTCCTATGCAATGAGCACTGCTTTGGTGACCATTATAGACCAGCCACTGTGATTGGCTGGGGGGATACCAGGGTAATAAGGGAAGATGCCTCACTTCTAGAAGCTGAGCTTAGTTACTGAAGTAGATAGATCCACCAATTCTGGGTGTTCTATTCATTTTTTTGCCAAAAAAAATAATAATAATTTAGCTGGCTGGAGGAACAGAGTATGAAATTATCCATTTGCTAGATAGGTTAAAAAATTATACTTCTTTGCCTTTTTTTCTTTCTGTTCTTGTATTTTTTTTCCATAGACTTACCCATAAAAATGTGAACTCAATAGAGATTTATCCTGGAGATGGATCTGTTTTCAAATCAGAAGGAGCTTATTTGGGGAAATATTTTACATACTATTCCATTCAAGAAGGATCAGAAGAGGTAGGCAGACAATGAGATCTCCACTCAAGATTTTTGGTCTATAGCTGTTTCTAAATAATTGTGAATATATTTGGAAAATTTGATCTCTGTATAACATTGCTTGCTATTACTTAGTCTGAACAATCAGTATAACCTTACTGCCAGTATTGGCACAATAACTATTAACCACCTTATTTTTACTGTATTATCATCCTGTATTCTGTCTTCCATTCACCTAAGCAATTATGTTTAAATCAGAAGTTACATTTCTTCTGTCATAGAATGTGTCAATAGGAAATACTAAAACCAGCAGCATTACTTTGAATCAATATACTTCTTTGAATTAATATTTGTCAATTAAAAAGCACATTCTTTTTTCTCTAGCATGTATTTATTGTTTGCATATTTTAAATACCTCCTAACTCCTAAATCTTTATATTCAACTAAAAAGTTGAACAAGATTGTTTCTGGTGTTGAAAATAGTGAAACATAACATTTAACATATCATATCAAAATGTAATAATGTGGATATTTTGTTAATAACTCTTAATTTGCTCAGTCTGACATTTGACATCACCCATTCAAAGGCATCACCATAGTATCGCGTGGCTTTGCTTTGCAGGATGAAATACAATAAAAGCGTTGTCTTTCTTTATTACAGAGTAGGGCATGTAAGTGATAAGATTATCAGAGATACTAGGGCCTGGGGCGAATGTGGAATATTGAAAGAAATGAAAGTGCTGTTGTTCAGTAGTTAGAACAGAAATAGAAAATTGGGAGGGGGTGTGTCCAGATTGGGGCCTATCAGGGAGCCGGCCGGCAGGAGAGAAAGGACCATGGGAAGTTGGCCAGCTGCGGGGAGGGACCACAGAATGTTGGCTGTGGGAGTGCACTGACCACCAGGGGGCAGCTCCTGCGTCGAGCGTCTGCCCCCTGGTGGTCAGTGCGTCACCATAGCAACTGGTCATTCGGTTGACCGGTCGTAATGGTTGCTTAGGCTTTTATATATATAGATAGACTAGAGGCCCAGTGCACAAATTCATGCACAGGGGAGGTTCCTCGGCCTGGCCAGCAATTGGTGCTGATCAAGGCAGGCTGGCTGGGGGGAGGGACCGCGGGAGGTTGGCCGGCCGCAGGAGGTTGGCTGTAGGAGCACACTGACCACCAGGGAGCAGCTCCTGTGTCGAGTGTCTACCCCCTGGTGGTCAGTGTGTCGTTATAGCAACCGGTCATTCGGTTGACCGGTCATAATGGTTGCTTAGGCTTTTATATATATAGATAGACTAGAGGCCCAGTGCACAAATTCATGCACAGGGGAGGTTCCTCGGCCTGGCCAGCAATTGGGGCTGATCAAGGCAGGCTGGCTGGGGGGAGGGACTGCGGGAGGTTGGCCGGCCACAGGAGGTTGGCTGTAGGAGCACACTGACCACCAGGGAGCAGCTCCTGTGTCGAGTGTCTACCCCCTGGTGGTCAGTGTGTCGTTATAGCAACCGGTCATTCGGTCGACCGGTCGTAATGGTTGTTTAGGCTTTTATATATATAGACTAGAGGCCTGGTGCAACAGTGGGGTCCCTTGGCCTGGCCTGTGCCCTCTTGTAATCAGGCCCCTCGGGGGATGCCGGAGAGCCAGTTTCGGCCCGATCCCCGCAGGTCAGGCTGAGGGACCACCAGTGCACGAGTTCGTGCACCGGACCTCTAGTAGTGATTATAAGACACTCTTAATTATAAGATGATTCCAAATTTCAGAGAGATTAAATTGTAAAAATAAGTATTTTAGAACTGATGCAATAGGTAGGATAGCTGAAAGAGAAGAACACTTAGGGAACTCAGTGTCCAGTAGAGAAAGACATAAATAATTAAAATGTGATGTTTTGAGTGCCTGCCATGTGCTAAGCACTCTACTAATAAATGCTGGGGATACTAAAGTAAGCAAGACAAATACAATCCCTACTTTCATGAAGCTATCTCTATTCTGGAAGGGAAGACAGACATGAAATAAAAACTAAATGAAAACTGAGAAACAGGAGAGAGGGCACTGTGCTTATGGACATAACTAGGGGATTTCACCCTGTCTGTGGGACCTCCACATGGCTTTCCTGAGACTGAAGGGAAAGTAGGAGTTAGTCAGACACAAGGAGTTCATGGAGGAGGGAACCGAGTAGAGGGAACAGCATGTGATAATTGACATACCAGAGGTAAATACAAAGTAGAGAAGAAAATGCAAATTTTGAAATGAAGATAATTCCATTTCTGACTTGTTAAAATTGAGATGTCTGTGATATTCAAGTACACAGTCCAGGATAAAAGGATAAAGATTACTTTTGAGTACCTGCTATACACTAAATTCTGATGGTAAAGTATGGGCTATTCTCTCTTGTGGTTCAAAACAGATCTCTGCTACTTTTTAGCCCTCAAGCCTCATTTTCCTCATCTAAAAATAGGCACCTAGCACAGATCTATTCAATAAATATTAGCCATTGCTATTATAATTATTATGAAGGAGCTTTGAACCTTGTGGAAATAACCCAAGAAGAAATCAGGAAGTCAGAGGAGAAGGCTGGAGACAGAGTCCTGGCAAACACTGGCATTACAGAGTCTGAGAAAGAGGAAATTCAGAAAGGATAAGTTTTTAAAATTCAAGAAACCAAGACAATAAATAATATTATCTTCCATAAACTGTAGTAATAGTTATTCCATTAGTAAAATATAACAAAATGATAGATTCATTCAAGTAAAATAATTTTTTGATGCTTAGGTTTTGGGTTTTTTTGGTCTAAAGGGAAAAGCTTATGTGATGTTTCCTGCTAATAAGTAGGAAAATTCATTTGTAACCATGTTAATTTTTTAAAATATATTTTTATTGATTTCAGAGAGGAAGGAAGAAGGAAAGATAGAAACATCAGTGATGAGAATCATTGCTCGCAGACCCCCTACTGGGGATTAAGCCTGCAACCCGGGCATGTGCCCTGACTGGGAATTGAACCATGATCTCCTGGTTCATAGGTTGACACTCAAGCACTGAGCCACACCAGCTGAGCTTATAACCATGTTAGTTCAAGTATACCAAGATTTAAATTGGACAGTCAGTTATAGGCTGTAAGAATGTAACTGTTGAATAGAGAGGAAAAATGGGAAAATGGAAAAGCATCATGAAATACCTTTAGATTATACCTATTACGGCCTTTAAGTTAAAATAACTGCTTCCTTTGTCGCTATGTAAATATGTAAATACAAAATAGCTGAGTAATAATGGCCAATGTTTATTATTAATGAGATTTTTCACTTTAAACTAATTTTCAGAAGGAAGAGAAAATGTATTCAGTAAATAATCTTCCTCCAGAGAGACCAGGAAGTCTGTTCTCTGTGTGTTCTCTAATTAAACAGGCCACCAGGTAAGTCCTTCACATTCAACTGAATCAAGTGTTATGTCTGAGAACCTTGATACCTTTTCTGATGGTTAGGATAAGATTAAGACTTTGTAATTAAAAGAATACTTCCATCTTTGAAACGTAAAATGAAATATGGAGAAACATTTCTATGTTGGCAAGCAAGTGCTGAAAATAGGTGACTTCTCTGGGTAAATTTTGCATCATTATTGCTCCCTGGAATCAAGTTGAGGATTTGATGATACGTTTAAAATTTTCATACTTCTTTATTATCTTTAGAGTAATAAAGGTTTCTGAACGCGTACAGAAGAGAAGTGTTGTTTGGTTCTTTGGTTCATATGTTTTTTTAATTCTAGCTAATTAATCTGTAGCACTCAGAAAAATGAAAGTGAATTGTTGGAGTCAATGATTTATTTGTATAAACTATGTCTAAGCCAGTTCCAAAGTAGATTTGAAGGAGCAGATCGGTAATATGATTTCTAGGACAGTTTATTTACAACCCATCACTTAGACTCTGCTAACCTTTTAGACACTGTGAATCGATCACCTCATAAAAAGGAGCACCTGAAAATTCTATTTGGAGTCATTTCATTGCCACAAATTAGAGAAATAACCTTAAGTGGGTAAGATTAGCCAAAGGGAAACAGTAGTAGTTCCCTTGTAAGGGCTTACTATTTTCTGGAAGGAAATAGGTCTGGACATATTTCAGTGGAAATGAACTTCTTGGCTGAGATGTCGTACAGCAGTTAGAATGGTTGCTAGAATTGGAAAATGCCATAATAATTTGCAAATGTTTAAGTTGTGTATTTCACGTTCACAGGATTCTTCAGCACTGTGC
This sequence comes from Myotis brandtii, assembly GCF_000412655.1. NCBI lineage: Eukaryota > Metazoa > Chordata > Mammalia > Chiroptera > Vespertilionidae > Myotis > Myotis brandtii. The sequence goes on along the minus strand of NW_005362626.1, from coordinate 164,083 downwards.
CAAGATGAGGCTTTCTTTAAGCCATAACTATCGTATATGCTGCTGGAAAATGGTATCTTAAAATTCTTTCAAAAGCAAGATAATTTTGTCTATATTCCTAAATTCAAATTACTTTCATCTAAGTCATGTAAGAAATTCTTTGTAACATTAATTTATTCAGAAAAATATCCACTTAATAGATAAATGCTGCAAAATGAGGCTTTTATTTATATTTTATTGTATATAGTTTGGTTTAGCTTCTTTTTAAAAAAATATATTTTATTGATTTTTTACAGAGAGGAAGGGAGAGGGATAGAGAGTTAGAAACATCGATGAGAGAGAAACATCGATCAGCTGCCTCCTGCACACTCCCCACTGGGGATGTGCCCGCAACCAAGGTACAGGCCCTTGACCGAAATCGAACCTGGGACCCTTCAGTCTGCAGGCCAACGCTCTATCCACTGAGCCAAACTGGTCAGGGCTACTTCTTTTAAATGGAATGGGAAGGCCATAGGAATTAGTTGAATTTGTATATAAAAACATAGTTATTGTAAACACTGCAGTCTTCTCTCTTTCCATACTGTAAAAGTACATTCTTTAATGCTGACTTGGAGGAAGTTATTCTCAGACTTTGATTTCTGTATCTGTACTAATTTGGTTATAAATTTATATGTTGCTGTAGTTCCTAAGTCTTGTCAGTGTTCTTTGTAAAGTTCAGAGAAATGGGGGTTTAATCTGCTTGTAATCGACTGTTTTGGGCATCCACTTGTGGAAAAGTTAAACATACATAAGGATTCTACAATATTCGACTTCTGCATAAGAACTGAAAGTTTCCTCAGAGTTCATTAATCATTTAAATCTTATGAATGGATAACTCTACTTCCTGCTGTTTTTACTTACTTGGTTTTAGGTACCTGGGATAAAAGAGAATATGCTGCCTTTGCTTTTGAGAGAATTGTTCATACCCAGTGTGGGAAGATTTCTTGCTTATTCTGATGACAAAGTACATGTCATCTTTATAGATGGCGTTACTCTAACCCTAAATTGGAATTTTGGCTCTTTTAATGAAAAAAGACAGGTGAGTATACTTCAGGCTAAAATCTATTTTGTATTGTTTTTTGTTTTATCTATGGAAATACTGTGGCACTCTTTTTGTTGTCGTTCTATCTCAATTTCTTTTTTTTAATCCTCACCTAAGGACAGAGAGAGAGAGAGAGAGAGAAACATCAATCTATGTATCTATACTAATTTGGTTATAAATTTATATGTTGCCTTTTATATGTGCCCTGACCGGGAATCAAATCGACAACCCTTTGGGGCAAGGATGACGATCAACCTACTGAGCCACCCAGCCAGGTCAATTTGTTTTTTGAAGTATGACATCTTTCAAGAGGCTTATTGATCTCATTAGATTTCCTAGAAAAAGTGAAATAGGTGTGGCAAATATTTATTTTTATTAAGTAACTCACTACAGAGAGAGGGACTAGTATTTTTTAAATTGTTAAGTTAGAAGAGGGTTTTGTTTGGGTTTTGGGAGTGGTTTTGTGTTGTTGTTTTTTTAGTTTTGGAATGATAAAACTTAACTTTCCTCCATGTTTCTTAAGATAAATCAAGGTCTCAACTTAGGTTGGTGTAAGTTAACTTTTCCTGATGGACACAATCAGTTAATTCAGATTGAACACCCCGGACCATATGAAAGGTACTGAAAAGCAATTTAAAAATTATTTTCATTTTAGTAAAAAACTTTTAATTGACAGAGCAGAAACATAAACAGTATCTGCATATTTTGTTTTAGTTTTTACATGTGGATGTGAATGAAGTCATTTCAACAGGTTTCAGAGTTTACTGTTATATTGGCATCTAGAATAACAAAAAAGATGAAGTCAGCTTTAATCATTTCCATTTGTATTAAAGTGATTTTTCACCAAAATGAATATGTTAGATCTAACTGGCTTGCTGGAGAAGTTATTGTCAGATGTGTTAACCAATTAATCCCCTAACCAATTTGAAGTAAGATTGGCAGCCACAAATAACTACACTTCTGTATATTTCTATAAAATAGAAAAAATAAACTAATGATTATTCTTAAAATGGAGATTCTTGAAATCAGCTTTTCATGACTGTGCTTTCTTTTGGTTTATATAATACATTTTGTTATAATCGTTGTATTTGTGATGTTCTTAACATTTTAGTGATTTTACTTTGAGAATGTTCACAAAAGAATTGCTTTGTTTTAGCTCAAATTTATTTTTCTGTTGAGCTTTATTGCATTTTATTCTAAATGTTCTAACACTCATTGCTGGTTTGAATAATTTGCCTCAAAAAGACAGAGTGTATTTAGCAAACATTGCTATTTGTTTTAGCCAGTCACTTCAGAATAATCATTTTATTAAACTTGATACTTGTTTTGCATATTCAGTGAGTTAATATGTAATTATACATATAGGTGTGTGTGTGTGTGTGTGTATACATTAATGGGTGTTTTCTAGTTTAAATTTTAAAAAGCAGATGCTCACTTAGTCTTATATGTAAACACATTCACATGATAAAATTTAATGAAATTCATTTTTTTTTTAAAAAAAACTAAAAGGAGAATTTAGACATTTGAATTTGAACTTTGTTCTGACTCTTAAATCTCATCATTATTAATCATGAATGTGAGTAAATCATTTTCTCCTTGATGAATAATGAAAAAAGTGCTTATTTCCAATGAAGCCCTAGCTGGTTTGGCTCA
>NW_005362626.1:158188-160453 GCF_000412655.1 Myotis brandtii | reverse complement strand
GAAAACAGTCAAGTATGCTTATTTGAAATATTGTGTATAAAAAAGAATCAGATAACTAGCATGAACTTACTTTTCTTTTCCCCACAGGTGTGTGGCTTCTGAACTTGAAAAGATACAGAAGTTTAACTGTATCCTTTAAACATAATGTATTGTCCTACATAATTACTTCCTTTCCATTCTAGGTTTAATTCATGACCCTATAGATTATATTAATCCACACCTATATTGTGGAGCTTCAATGAATACTTAAGATATTTGAGAAGTAGCTTCTCTGTAGAAGGTACATGACACTGAATATTTTTGCATGTTCATTGGTGATATTGACATGTATTTTTGTTTTCTTGTAGTGTCTTTGTCTGGTTATGGTTGTCAGGGTAATGCTGGCCTTATATTCTATGAGGAACAGACTTGATAAGTTCTGAAGTACCAACTCTATTATGAATCCAAAAGATCTTCCCCCCAATGGAGAAATCCTATTTTAATATGAAGTCAGGCTTTCTGAAATTAAAAACACTTGTATAATGAAAAATGTGGGCAAAAATTCCTTGACTAAGCAACTTAGTGTTACTGGAGAATAGTGGTGTCCTAAACCAGATTTCTAACAAGAAAAATGAACAGTCTTTTGATTGTAAACCAAACTATTCAGAAAGCTTGCTAGAAGAAGTTAATGAAAAGAGAGTATCAGTGGCATTGAAAAGAACCTCTGAAATTATTCAGGATATTGATTGTCTTCTATCAAGCTCTAAAAAGTGAAAAATGAAATTATTACAATATATTATTAAATCTTAAGGATGTTTCAAATCACTGGTATAAAATTACTAGAAAACAAAAGAATTGTATATATGACTTCTGTACAATAATCTGAGAAGTGACATTTAACTTTGGATGTATTTTACCTAACATGTAAATTTAAAATGTGTATTTATAAAATGCTTTATTAATAAAGAACTATTTTGAAATTTTGAACTGTTTCTTATTTCAGGTTTATGAGGAAAAATTATAAACTTATAGTTTTATCTTGTGAAGCATTGACTATTAATCAAGGATCTTTTTTTTTAAATGCAGTATTGTGTGCATTTGTCATTTGCTATTTAGTCTCTCTATTCCGAACATTTTTTCAAAAGAACTATGAGAAGAGAATTAGATCTTAAAAAAGAAAAGTAGGTAATATTGCTCCAAGCTAAGAACCAAGTACTTCGGCAATGACTAAATTTCATCTGAACTGTTGTGAACCAGATATGTTCATTTCTTTTGAACAGCTGAAAAGACTTATTTTACTAAGTGTGTGAAACTAAATGAGAAATGAGCTCACCAAAAGTGATATTATTATACCTTGTCTATTGGGAAAGAATAAAATCATACATCTAAAAAGACTTCAAGAGCCTGGCCAGTGTGGTACAATGGATAGTGTCCACCTATGAACCAGGAGGTCATGGTTCAATTCCTGTCAGGTCATATGCCCAGGTTGCAGGCTCAATCAATCCCCAATAGGGAGTGTGCAAGAGGCAGCCAATTAATGATTCTCTCTCACCATTGATGTTTCTATCCCTCTCCCTTCCTCTCTGAGATCAATAAAAACATTAAACAAAACTAAAAAGAAAGACTTCAAGATTATACCAAATATAACCAGAAATGCTCTACTTCCCATTTCTAGAAAAAACCACGAGCCTTTTCACATAAAAGGGGAAAAATAACAGAAAACAAGGAGAAATGTAGAGAGCGAAACAAGGCAAACAGAGGGAAGTGCATTAGAAGTGGTAACGTCAGCGACATGAATGGGCACAATGCTCTCTCCTTAGGTTCTTTCTTGCTGGGTTCCTTGCCACCTTCAGGTCTCATCCCAAATATTTCAGAGGGGCCTCCCGGTTACTCTATTACATCTCCCTAGTCATTTCCTTTACAGCATATACTGTACTTCAGTTGTCCAATTTCTTTGTGGTTTCTACCCTCTGCTAGAATTTGAAAAGTTATTCTGTAACCAGGCATAGTTCCTGGCATATTGAGAGCACTCAAGTCTGTTTTGTGCAAATGAATCAGTGCCTTTGGGCAGTAGACTGACTACAGGAAAGAGCTATGGGTCCTGTTTTGGAAACGGGGAGCCATCTATGTTGTTCCTCAGCTCTGAAAAGCCTAGGCTACAGTAAGAAATGTCCCATGCTAAATTGGTACTGTATTCAGACAGAAAAAACTTGAGTGCATCTGTCATTTGCTCAAAGCACTCACTATTGTGGTTAATGGGTTTGGTGTTGAGGGATGTTTAATGAA
>NW_005362626.1:155687-156408 GCF_000412655.1 Myotis brandtii | reverse complement strand
ATCTGGAAACAGCCTAAGTGCCCATCAGCAGATGAATGGATTAGAAAACTATGGTACATCTACACAATGGAATACTATGCTGCTGTAAAAAGGAAGGAATTCTTACCATTTGCAACAGCATGGATGGAACTGGAGAGCATTATGCTAAGTGAAATAAGCCAGTCAATGAAAGAAAAATACCACATGATCTCACTCGCTCCGCATTCTTGGTGCTAAGAGAGCACCTGGAGCTGTGTGGGGCGGGAGAGAAGTGACCGGGTGAGAAGTGACCAGTGCCTATCGGTTCCTTCTGTCAAACCTGGTTTCGTTATGAGTGGACAGCGTAGCCAAATGCTCCTTTCAAAGTGACTGTGGATAAAATGTGTAATTTTCCCTCTTCATTGAGTCTATAACCTTTGACTAAGAACCAAGAATATGATGAGCAATGGAGAGTTCTGTAACTGAGACACTGAGCCACGCTTTAAGATGCTGTGGGAGGCCTATGAATTTGCCCAGGATTGAAGATGCATGGTCCCTTTCAAAGATATGCATATGATCCCCCTGCTGACCTTGCTTTCCATCTGACAACTGTTTTGAGAAACGAGGTAAGAAGGAGAAAGAAATGTTCCTCTTTCGACCTCTTCCTTCGGGCCAGTACTTCCTGGAGCCAAAAGTCTCACTAAGTGTTTTTTAAAATTTTGTTTTATTGCTTAAAGTATTACAAAGAGTAGTACATATGTCT
>NW_005362626.1:124134-154875 GCF_000412655.1 Myotis brandtii | reverse complement strand
ACAGTCACTTTGAAAGGAGCATTTGGCTACGCTGTCCACTCATAACGAAACCAGGTTTGACAGAAGGAACCGATAGGCACTGGTCACTTCTCACCCGGTCACTTCTCTCCCGCCCCAGAAGCTCCTCCCTCTCCTCCCTTCTCCCCTCTCCTCCCTTCTCCCCTTCCCTCCGCCCCCAAAAGCTCATCCCTCACCTCCCCTTCTCCCGTCCCCTCCGCCCCCAAAAGCTCCTCTCTCTCTGTCTCTTTTTCTCTCTCCTTTCCTATTCTCTCTCCTCTCCAGAGGCGCTGCTCCTGTTCTCGTGCCTCCCTTCCTCCCTCCTCCCCAGCGGCGCTCCCCCTTCTCTCCCTCGCCTCTGGGGAGGAGGGAGGGAGGAAACGAGGATTAGCATATGATCTAGCAATCCTACTTCTGAGTGTATATCCGAAGTAACAGAAAGCAGTGTCTGGAAGAGATATTTGCATACTTATGATCATAGCAGTATTTATTCACAATAGCTAAGAGATGGAAGCAACCCAAGTGTCCATGGGCAGATGAATGAGTAAACATACAATTGATGTATTCAGCCATGAAAAAGAAGGAAATCCTGTCACATGCTACCACATTATGCTAAGTGAAATAAATCAGACACAAAAGGACAACTACTGCATGATCTCACTTATATGAGGTATCTAAAATAGTCAAACAAATAGAAAGTAGAATGGTGTTTGCCAGGAGCTGGGAGGAGGGGGAAGTTTACTAGAGAGAGACTTCAGTTGTGTGAGATGAAAAAGTTCTAGAGCTCTGTTGCACAACAGACTGAATATACTTAGCACTACTGAGTTGGACATTTAAAAATGGTTAAAGTGATAAATTTCATGTTATGTGGTTTTTTAAAACCTCATTTAAAAAAAAAGCTCCAAATTGATGCTTCATCCTTTAAAAGGAGGAGCCAAATCACCTTCCCTTGAATGTGGATTGGATTTAATAATTTGCTTCTTTTTAAATTTATTTTTATTATTTTTTAAAATTTCTTTATTGATTAAGGTATTACATATGTGTCCTTATTCCCCCATGCCCCCCCAGCCCCTCACTCATGCCCTCACCCCCCTGTTGTCTGTGTCCATTGGTTATGCTTATATGCATGCATACAAGTCCTTTGGTTGATCTCTCTCCCTTACCCCCACCCTCCCCTACCTTCCCTTTGAGGTTTGATGGTCTGATCAATGCTTCCCTGTCTCTGGATCTGTTTTTGTTTATCAGTTTATGTTGTTCATTATATTCCACAAATGATGAGATCACGTGATATTTATCTTTCTCTGACTGGCTTATTTCATATAAGCAATCAATTTTAAATTGATAATATCTGAGTTGAATTTATACAAAAATTCTACACTTTACATTCTTCCCAATTTGCTTTGTTATTATTATCAGAATTTATATCTGTTCATATTGTGTATCTTCTAATATATATTTTAGTTATAGTTATTTATAATACTTTTGTTGTTTAATTTGTATACTGGAATTAAAAGTGATTTACCCACTACTGTTACAGTGCTGCTGTGAAAAAGGAGTTCTTACCATTTGCAACAGCATGAATAATTTGCTTCTAGTGAGTAATGTGGAAGAGTGATGAGGTATGACTTCCAAGACTAGGCCATAAAAGACATTGCTATTTCTGCCTTATTCTCTTTTGGCTTTTTTGGGAGAAGCGGATGCTCCAGCCCCAGTCAAGCCTCCTGGTGATTGTAGCCTGATTGATATCTTGATTACAACTTCATGAGAAACCCTGAGCCAGAAACTACAGCTAAGCTGGCTCATAGAAACTGACCCACAAAAACTGTTTATTGCTGGTAAAGTCACTAAATTTGGGGGTAATTCAACACACAGCAATAAATAACTAATACAATAAGTATTCTCCAATAATCTGAAGCAAAGAAGATCTCTGTTGTGTTAGAAGAGCTCTTCAAACTTTTTGTGTTGATTCGTGATTTTGATGCTGTGTCTCTATTCTGAACACTGGCTCTGGGTCAGAATCAGACGAGTGCCTTCTAGGAATTAACTGCAGCCTCAGCCTTAGGCACAATATCTGTGAACTGGCTGTCCCATAACCTGAGGGCTGCTGGATTTCTTTTAAGTTCCTTTATCCCCACTCTTCATGTGGCATCAAGAAATATAAACGCCCATGAGGTATTCTTATTGAAAGTGCAATCACATGTGAGCCAGTGAGTTTAGATATCAGAGGTCACATCCCAATATCTTATTATACTCAAAGAAAGTTTTTATTCACCTTTGTGAAAAAAGTGAAAGGGCAAAATAGCAGTACGTCTGAGAAACTTCCAAAAGGCAATCAAGAAAGAAAAACTCATCATCTCGAGTAGAAAATGTGGGGGTTCATTCAAGAGTGTCATTTGGGAATAGTTTTTCCTGTAAATTCCCTGAAAGAAGTTTAGTCCTGCTGAACCTCTTTGTGACCCTAGTACTGAAAAAAAGTATTCTGTATGCTTGTCTGGCAGGAGTTCCCAAGGTTGTATCATATGTGAAAATTCAGCAAACTGTGCGCTTAGGATGAAAGCACTTTATGCACTTTAGTGGATGTGTTTTAACCTCAGTAAAGAAGGAAAAGAAGAAATCAAAGGACATGGCTGCAACTGTAGGTGTTATAATTCTCCTTCATGACTTCACTCTCAAATGCAAATGTAACTGCTTGTGCATCTGACAGGAATCATCCAGGTCACAAGGACAAACTTACCAGCCAGATTCTAATTGTGGTGAACAAGAGTGCTGCTTTCTACCTGTACCACTACCCGTCTGACCTCCCTTCCCCCTCTGTCCTTTGTCCTCACCCCCTTGCCATTATTTTCTTCTTTCAACTTTATCCTCTGCTGCCACCGCTATCTTCTTCCTGTCACTGTCACTAAAGCTATTATTCCAAATGTAAATAAGCAGTGCCTATCACTGCTGTCTACACCATTCTTTCATGGGACCTACCTATTAATATCTATCTGTTCTCCACTTTTTTATCATTTAAAAAATTAATCCAGAAAGTACTTGGGTGACATCATTGGATATTTTTCTCCAAAAAATATAAGCATATTATAAACCAAATTTTACTTACTATTTATTTATTTTTAATTTTTTTTGTTTTACTTACTATTTAAATTAAAGTTGCAATCTGTCACTTGTTTGATGCATAACATCTGCCCCTCAGAGATGACAAAATCAATTTGAATTTAAATGAGAGCAAATTTTCACTCACCCCTGGTGTGTGTATTCTGTGGTCCCCAGCAAGACACAAATACAATTCTGGAGACAGCTAGGTCAGCATTTGTAACTTAGATCCAAACTGTGCCTTTGAATAACTAATCAATAAATCAGAGCTTTACATTCATTTCAGAGTGTGATGGCAGACTGCTGACCTATTCTTATGCCATGTATTCAACAAATACGTATTGAGCAAAATACATGTTGTTGGAAAGTATTGTGGATTACTACTCAGTATTCATTATTTCCTTCTTCCATACTAAAAGAACCTAATTTTATTCTGGGTGGCAGTATGCCTAGGCTCTAGCAATAAATCAGTATTTGAACACATATTAATGACAGTCTTGTTCCACTGTGCCAGATACTAAATATCCCAATTTTATTTTGCAGCTAGAAATGGCCAAAGGACCCAGTTATGACTAACAGGATAGAAGGGGAAGTGTACCAGGGCCTTCTAAGAAGACTTTACTTTCCTGATAAAAGGGATAGATGCAGCTGGTACCATCCTTCTCCCCTTTTCCTAATCTGGATGTAATATTGTGGAGCTGCCACAGCAACCTCAAGATCATGAGGCAACAAGCAGAGGATGAATGGCAATCATATTGAAGATGGCAGAGGAAAAGGTTAGGTCAGCTCCTGAGATCAGAAGGGCAGAATTAAAATCGGGATTTTAGAAATATAAAGTACCTGGAAGTGTTACTTAGGCAGTAAAATCAAGAACCAGTGAAAAATGAGTAATAGGGAACCCCCAAGGTGCACGAGCCCCTGGGCGCCCCGGGTCGGTCCTTGGAGGCGTGAACGCGGCGCAGGCGACACGGTCCCTTCCCTGCAGACGCCGCGGCTTCCTCCCTGTTTCTTCGTCGACATGTTAGCGATCGTGGCATCGCACCCACCTGATGAAAGTATGACTTTGGGAATTTGCGGGGACTCGAAACATCAAGTTGAAATACGGAATTGCGTGTTTTATTCGTCAGGGTCCCGGGCTCTAAGCATCTCATAGGCAGGCTGTCCAAGTTTCCGTGCAAGGGAGCGCGCTTTGTTTCCTCGCTTTGCAAGTTAGCTGCGTTTGGTTTGGCGTCTCTTTAGGGTGTTGTCGCATGAAAGAAATATAAGCTTCGCAGCAACTCCAGTTCGGTGAAGAGGACTTACTTGTAAAGCATCATAAAGACAGTTTCCCATTTTAGATCGCGCTTTTACTCGGGGCTTTTGTAAATGTGATTGGGGAGAGGAAGGCGGGGAAGTGGAAGATGACATTCACATTGGGAATTTGTGAGCTCTGATTTGTTTTGGCAGAAATATGTCTAAGAGGTTATTGACAATACAGAATAGTGTATAATTAAAGTAACTGCTAATTATGTGTTTGTGGAGTTGAGGGAAGGGAAGATTACTCCTGTATGGTATACTTTGAAGGCCCCATAATTGATGGCATTTTACTATCATGGGGATGAGGTGTGGCCGTTTGGCCATTGCAGAAAGTGGCTCCTGCAAGTCAGAGAGAGAAATGTGTGATGTGGAAACTGGCTATTACGGCAGAGAAGTCACATCCGATTAATATCTTTAGTTGTAGGCTGAGGACTGCTTAACTGCTGATCCCTTTTATTAGTATAATAATGACATATGTATTAAGCACCTGAACACATTAGATTTTATGCATGACAGGTTTAAAAGAAAATTGTAACTACTATTCTTATGGAACCTGCCCCCCACCCCCAAAGTGAGTATGTAAAATAAACAGAAGGCTCTTTTACAGGAGGCTCCTGGAATCCATTTTATTTGTAGGGAGAGGAGCAGGAATTAGAAAAGGGTAAGAATAAAAATGGGTCACTTAGGTGTCCTGGTCAGAGACAATAAGAGGAAGTACACTTATTAAATTGATCTATCTCATACTGAGAATCTAAATATCTGCACCAATAGTTGGAGAGGAATAGATGTCAGAATTGTGTGTTTCTGGGACCATAAGTATACCTTTTTAAAATATATATATATTTTATTGATTTTTTACAGAGAGGAAGGGAGAGGGATAGAGAGCTAGAAACCTCCATGAGAGAGAAACACCGATCAGCTGCCTCCTGCACACTCCCCACTGGGGATGCGCCCACAACCAAGGTACATGCCCTTGACCGGAATCGAACCTGGGACCCTTCAGTCCGCAGGCCGACTCTCTATCCACTGAGCCAAACCAGTTAGGGCCATAAGTATACCTTTTTAAAAATAGCAACTTTTTGTTATTTACTGCTGCATAATGAATTACTCTGAAACTTAGAGGCTTAAAACAGAAGATATTTCCTTTTGTCTCCATCTGCCCCCCCCCCCTTTTTAAATTGATTTCAAAGAGAAAGGAAAGAGCAAAATATATATATCGATTTATTGTTCCATTGACTGGTACATTCATTGGTTGCTTCTTGTATGTGCCCTGACCCGGGATCCAACCAACAACCTTGGCATATTGGGACAATACTCTAACCAACTGAGCTACCTGGCCAGGGCTCAATCTGTTTTTTACTAGAGAAATTTAATACATTCACATTTATTGTGGTATTTGTGTTTGATATGTTTGGTTCTGTCTGATTGCTTTTCTTTTTTAAAAATATTTTTTATTGAGTTTTTACAGAGAGGAAGGGAGAGGGATAGAGAGCTAGAAACATCAATGATGAGAGAAACATCGATCAGCTGCCTCCTGCACACCCCCTACTGGGGATGTGCCCGCAACCAAGGTACATGTCCTTGACTAGAATCGAACCTGGGACCCTTCAGTCTGTAGGCCGACTCTCTATCCACTGAGCCAAACCAGTTAGGGCCTGATTGCTTTTCTTTGGTGGGGGTGGTAAAATTTTCTTTTTTGCTTTTTTCACTTTTCTGTTTTGCTGTATTAATCAAGTTTTCTTTTTCCCTCTCCCCTCCCCTTAGAGATTTAGAAGTCCTGTTCCTCAATTATTTTTTCCCAAGAAATTGTACCTAGGTATTACAATTTCTAAGGGAAAACTCAAAATTCATGTTTGTGACATAATTCCCATAATTTAGTTATGTTTGGAATCCTACAGTAATGATCCTTTTCTCTCAGAACTCTGTACCCCACAATATTTTGGTATTGTTAATGTTAATCACATTCTCTTTTGCAGATAACCTTGGCAGGGGTAGGGGGGACTTAAATACTCTTAAAGGGTTTTCTCTTTATTTTTTAAATTTATTTTTCTTTCAATACCCAACTCACGCTTTGGGAAAATTCTTTGAAAATGTTCGTATTCACGTGTAGTTTTTGAAGCGCTCATTTAATATGCGTTGCTGCTATTAACCTTTTAGTTGGGCAGTCAGGCTTTTCATCTTCATGATCTCTTTCTTGTTTTCAATTTGCTCGTTTTACATGAAAGTCTGCTGTTATTTTTGGCAGTAAAATATCGTGATGAGCAGTTTTGCCCAAAGGAAGGGGCTGTTATCAGAAAAGGTATGGAAGGTAGTTGCTGGGTACATAGACAATGGATGCCCACTACCGTGTAGTAAACATTTCTGAGAGATAGATGACCTCAAAGTAATGCATTACAGTCAGTGGGCTTCCTTAAATTTCCCATGCTACACATTACCACCTCACCTGCTTCTCCTACAAAACTATCATCTTTGGGCCATGAAGCTTATTATATATAATGTAACCTTTAATGCTCTCACTACACATAAGAAAAGTTGACTATGTGAGCTGATGGGTGTGTTAACTAACCTTATTGTGGTAGTCACTTCACATTATGTACGTTAAATCATTACATTGTACGTCTTAAACTTACGCAGTGTACTAGATTGATTACATCTCAATAAAGCTAGAAAAAATACAATTACAGTAATTTAAAAAAAGAAATACCAGTTTTTACAACTTGGTTTTATATTTATAAAATTGTTGCTGATGATGTTTTGTTTAGATACTGTATGGCAGCCCATAATATGCATTTGTATTTTTTTCTCCTTTCTATGTTAGGGTGACTGGGAATGTCCACAAGAAGCAGCGGCTCGGGTCCTGATGGCTTTTCATGTGCACTGACACATGGTTTGTGATGGCATCCGAGACTGAGAAGACCCAGGCTTTGCTCCAGTCTTGTAGCACTCAGTCTCTTCTTTCCAGCCTCGGTCTGGGGATATTCTGCCTCGTAGCTGACAGACTTCTGCAGTTTTCCATAATTCAGCAAAATAACTGGCTTCGCGCCCTCTCCGATAATGCAGTGCATGGTGTGATTGGCATGTGGTCCTGGGCAATAGTCATCGGAATCAAGAAGAAGACTGACTTGCGAGAAATCTTTCTAGCTGGATTTTTAGCCTCAGTTATTGACGTAGACCACTTTTTACTAGCTAGATCCCTGTCTTTAAAGGTAAGGAGCATATCTGTTTAATTTTCCTTTGATTTTGTTTGCACCATTACTAGTATATCCAACTTTACAGCATCGCTTTAGTTAGAACTAGAGAAGATTGACCTTGTTTTAAAATAAGAAAGCCCAGCCCCGGCCGAGTGGTTCAGTTGGTTAGAGTGTCATCCAAAAGGTGGCAGGTTCGATTCCTGGTCAGAACACATACCTATGTTGCATGTTCAATCCCCAGTCCAGGCATGTACAGGAGGCAACTTATCAATGCTCTCCCTCCTCCCTCCTCCCTCCTCCCTTCTCCCTTCTCTCTAAAAAGTCAATAAAAACATATCCTCTGGTGAGGATTAAAAATTGTAAAATAAGAAAGCCCATTAATCCAACTTTTTTGACCACTACATACTTTTTGACGGTGTGCACAGACCATGGGGTCCTTCTCAGGGCTGCCCCATCTCTTTCTGTTAGTGTGTTCTGTCTTCAGGACCATACTTACATTTCTCCCATATTCTTCATGTTTTATCCTTTAGCATGCAGACCTGCATGCTCCCAGCGGTCGCCAGCCTGTGGTCTGCGGACCACTGGTGGTCCGTGAGGTCCGAAAGATTGGCGACCACTGGTTTACCGCTGCTCCATAGCAGTTGAGCGGCTTGAAGATGATTCCAGGATCTCCATTGGGCATGCAGGAGGCAGCTGCGCTCTCGCAATGAGATGTTTCTCTCTTCTCCCTTCCTCTTTCTCTAAAACTCGGTAAACTATTTAAAAAACAAAGGTGATTCCATCCCTGGGGAATGACTTTAATGGATTCATTCCCTGAGTCCCTCTTGGAGGCAAAGGTGAGCATTTCAATGGGCTGATTAGGGCACAGTCCCTTGTGGAGAAATGGAGGCATTTCATTAAGGCGTCTGGGGTTTAGCCAGACGGTGACTATTAGTCTTGCAAATGAACTAAATTTAAACTAGCAGTTCAGATCATATTTTCTCAGTGTCAACAGATTCGCCTACCTTTTACATGTTTATGATCTGTAAACATGTCAAGGAAAGAAATATAAACTCATAGAGAAAGGACTTTGCTTGGCTCCCCCTGGCTTAGAACAGTTCCTGGCTTACCTCCTAAGTGTTCAGCAGGTATTTGTCGAGCAAAGGATAACTGATTGCTTCTTCCTGTGATGTGTCAAGAACTGTACCAGGTATTTCTCAGAGGTTGTCTTACTTGTTTAGAGACTTAACCAGTACAGAATCAGTAATTCCCGGTTAAACACTAATTTTAACTTTTTTGCTGTAAGCAGAAGCAGCACAAGATTGGGGTCAGAAGACCCGAGTTTGAATCCTAGGATGTAATGTTAGCACACCTTTACTTCTCTAAGTCGAAATTTCCCCATCTGTAAAATGTGGATTATAATGTTAATTGTATCAGAGGGTTGTTGTGAGGATTAAATGAGCATGTTAAATGACACACCTTAGCAAATAGTTAACAATAATTGTTAGAGATTATTATAGATTATTGTAGGTTATTGTAGATAATCTATAATAATTGTAGAGATTATTATAGATTATTGTAGATAATCTAATAATTGTAGAGATTATTATAGATAATTGTTAGAGATTATTATTATAATTGGAATATGCTATGAAGCATTATGAAAAGTATGGTTCATAAATGCATTCATTGAGAATTTAACTACTTTATTGTAATTTTTAAGATATTTGGGCCTTATGCTGAATTTATTCTTTGGTTCATTTAGAAGCCGTAGTGTTAAGAATACAAGCCTTGCCCTAACCGGTTTGGCTCAGTGGATAGAGCGTAGGCCTACGGACTGAAGGGTCCCAGGTTCGATTCTGGTCAAGGGCATGTACCTTGGTTGTAGGCACATCCCCAGTAGCGGGTGTGCAGGAGGCAGCTGATCGATGTTTCTCTTTCATCGATGTTTCTAACTCTCCCTCTCCCTTCCTCTCTGTAAAAAATCAATAAAATATATTTAAAAAAAGAAAAAAAAGAATACAAGCCAGAGGGTGGGGCAGACCTAGTCTCAACCCCAGCTCTGCCACCAAATCCACAACATGGGGAGGTTACTTAGCCTCCTAAGTCTCCATTTCCTCTTTGTAAAATAGCCCCGACTCATGGGATTGTTAGAAGAATTAAATGAGATAGTGCCTGTAAAGTATAGCATCGTGCTGATATTGATCCTTTTTGTTTTAATCAATACATTTATTTTTTATTGAGTTTATTGGCGTGACAAAACCATACAGGTTTCAAGTATACAACAAAATATCATCTGCACTCTGCTGGTGCACCTGTCGCCCAAAGCAGTCTCTTGCCATCCCCATTAAGCCTCCCTTTGCCCTCCCTTCACCCCCTGTCCCCCTGGCTATCACCATACTGTTGTCTGTGTCTATGTGTTATTTATATATATTTTTAATCCCTTCACCTGTTTTATCACCCAGCCCCCTTATTGAACCTTATTTTTGAGTGAAGTATTAAAATGCTTTCACATTCACCATAAGATTGTATATGATCATCAGTAAATAAATATCAAAACAAAATAAATATTTATGATACTCATTTTTGGTATCTATTTTTACTTCTCTTTTTAAGTGATCTATTTTTACTTCAATAATTTCATGATTATGTCCTTTTCTTCTTTCATTAGACATTGTAGACATTGTTTTTCTATGAGTAAAAAATCTGCATTGATATTTTAATAATCAGCCAAGCAACAGAAATCTCCCGTTTCTTCTTCAGCATCTGTTAGTGTAAACAGACTTGACAGAATGTGCGGAGGGATCCTGCTCTGCACACAGGGAGCCTCAGCTCCGGGCAGCTCCGCCTCAGGGTCCGGCTTTCTTCCCGGCAGCGACTGCCAGAGGCCTCGTCCCCCTGCTGTTGGGGAGCTTGATATTCTGTGCGTGGAGAGCTTACAAACGAAGGTGGAGACAAAAATCGAATAATCATGCAGAAAAGTTATGTGATCTGACAAATTAGAAATACAATAACCAAAAACGTGGAGGAGAAGGGAGAAGGAAGAGGAATGTAGAGTAAACTCTGCTATTCAGTCGGTAGGTCAGGGTTAAAGAAATCTGTTTTAAGCAGGGGGTTCCAAGGTTCCCAGTTTCCAGGGAGTCTGATTTGGCAGTGTGATAGGTACAGTCTCTTTAATGGATGACTTTATTTTTTAATGTGGAGGAGGGTTGTGTCCTCTAATTTTTTTAATAGATATTTAAATATTTTTCTTTGCTATTTTCTCCCTCCTACAACCACCCCTGCCCCCCCCCCCCCCAATCTCTAATGGGTACCTCTCCCTTTCTTGTCACCATCTTCATCCCCAGAACCAATGCCTTTCAAAGCCTCGAATCATGCACACTTTTCAATCCTTTCTCTGTGGTCAGTGCTCAGACCAACGGGACCCTTTTCAGTATTTTCGTACATAGGTTGTGCTTTCTCTTTGTAGTGGTAATTTTATTTTTTTGTTTTTGTTGTTAATCCTCACCTGAAGATATTTTCCCATTGATTTTTAGAGAGAGTGGAAGGGAGGGGGCGGGACAGAGAATCATCAACGTGGGAGAGACACATTGATTGGTTGCCTCCTGCACATGCCCCACCAGGGCCAGGGATTGAGCCTGAAACCAAGGTACCTATCCTTGACTGGAATAGAATCTGGGACCCTTCAGTCCACAGGCCGACACTCTATCCACTGAGCCAAACCAGCTAGAGCTGTAGTGTCAATTTTATTTTTTTTAATTATTATTTTTTTATTTTTTATTTTTAAGAATATGGAATGCTTCACGAATTTGCGTGTCATCCTTGCGCAGGGGCCATGCTAATCTTCCCTGTATCGTTCCAATTTTTTAGTATATGTGCTGCCGAAGCAAGCACTGTAGTGTCAATTTCAGATCAGTCTCCTGTTTCTCCTCATCTTTCTTCAATCAGTCTTTCCTGGCTTGTGGTGGGAGTATGAGAGAGAGAGCTCATGATTTGGTGTTTAATACTTTAGAGTAGTTGAAGTTAGAGCATTCTCTGACTTCTGTGTGTGCTGAGTGAGGTTTTATGTATCCTGTTCTGTAATGTTTTTGAGGATGTGTGGTTGATTCAGATTTAGGCAATCTTCTCTAGTTGCAAATTAGCCTTTAGACTGTGTGGGAACAAAGCCTTACTCAGGGCTCATTCAGGGGTTGAGTCTGAATTTTTCATTTGATTAGATATTTTTGTTACCTTTTTTTTTTGCAATGGTTTAGAAATTTCACTGAAGTTTATTTAATTCAACTTTAGAATACTTATTTAAAATAATACAATCTTTCTAAATGTTGTAAATAAATTCTGAAAGTATTCAAAGCTAATATAAAGTGATTACTGCAAAAATATTCCCCTTTTGTGCCTTTATTAATTGAAGAACATTTTATTTGGTTGTGAGATTTTTTTTTTCAACACTCTAAGAGGACAATTCTTTAAAACTCCAAAATTACTCAAACCTTATACATTTAGGATTTAATATGGTTTTATTGGTTTTTAGAGAGAGAGGAAGGTAGAGGGATAGAGAGAAATGTCTATGAGAGGGAAGCATCATTGATCGGCTGCCTCCTGCACGCCCCCTACTGGGCATACAACCTGGGCATGTACCCTGACCGGGAATCGAACTGGTGACATCCTGGTTCATAGGTTGACACTCAACCACTGTGCCACCCTGTCCAGGCAGGAAAATATTTTAGAGTATTAAGAAGCATGTATAACACGTTGTTTGCCAAGAAGGAAATGATAGAGGTATTGCTTCCCCGCCCTCCCCGCAGGCTGCTTTGACTCTTCCACGAAGACCCTTCCTTCACTGTTCTACTGTGATACCCGCCGTGGTTCTGACTCTCAAGTGTACCATGCACCTCTTCAAGCTCAAAGACTCCTGGTGCTTCCTTCCCTGGATGGTCTTCATATCCTGGACCTCACACCATATCCGAGATGGCCTTCGTCACGGCCTGTGGATATGCCCCTTTGGGAAAACTCCTCCCTTGCCACTCTGGCTCTATGTAGTAAGCACAGCATCCTTACCTCACATCTGTTCCTTGGTCATGTACTTAACAGGGACCAGACAGGTGATGTCTTCAAAACACGGAATTCGTATCGATGTCTGAGGTAACCATGCAGCAGCCTCAGAGAAGCAAGTGGTTTGGACAATGATAATTAAGGATGCCCAACACTAAAGTGAATTTTAGAAAACATATTAGGTACTTATATTAATTATTATAATTCCTGAATCCTCTTGCTCAGGAGGCATGTGCAACTTTTTTTAAATGATATGTTTGTTGTAATTCTGTTTTTCTCTCCGTAACAGTTTCATGTAGTATTAGAGTTCCATTTATTCCATTTCTGTTTTTAGTGTTTCTTCTGTGTATCTGGCTTTACTAATAGCTTGATTAGATTAGCATCCAGTTAAGTTTTCTGGAAGTAGATTTTTAAGGTAGTTGATTTCCTGATGAAAAATAGTTCAAATTTTAGGGTGAATAGTTTGTGGAAGGTTAGCTTGATGTTTGGATCCTCATTTTCCTGAGATACTGAAACAGTGAAAAGGCCAAAGTTAATGAGACCGTGAGTAAGATGTATAGTGAATGCTAACACTTCCTTCTGCCCATCTGTGTGGACCCCGACGGGAGTGGAATTGCCAAGTGCTTTAGTGAGTTGTGGTTACTGGCAGAATCAGCACCAGTGCAGTTGTGCTGAAATGATCATAACATTCATAAAAGGCAGTAACTAACATTAGATCTAGGTTATTGTCTCAGAAATCACTTTAGGAAATTATTGCAATATGTTGGCTATAGTAACATCTTCCTGAAGTATTATTATGTCAGTATCTTTGCCCAAAAATCTCATGTGTTAGGGTTTTAACTGTTTTGAAAAACATAACTAAGTTGAACAAATTATTTGCTAAGAATTAACATGAACAAAGCATTGCTACTTGGCTCATAACATAGAATTTGAATTCACGCACAAAAAAGAACTTACCAGTAATGCCGTTTTGAATGTGAGCTCCTGGATGTGCCATTAAAATTGTTTTAGTTGCTGTCAATTTGTTTATACACTCCTCTAAAATATTATACCAGTTAAACAGTTTTTTAAAAAATCTGCCCGATACTGAGAGACAAAACAGCTTTTCTGAAAATAAAACTGTTTTAGAAAATTTGATTTTTCCTTTTTTTCTTTTAGATTGAATGTCTGTTAAAAATGGTCACCCTGTATTAGAGAAGGGAATTGGGTTGCTGTGAGTTTTACATCTGCACAGTGTAATGTTACTTTGATATAAAAGCCAGGGCCCAGAGGAACCGCTTTTGTTTGCACATGTGCACCATCTGCTGTCTTGGTATTTGCTTACACATTTTGTGATTTTTCTTGCTAGTGACTGTGTGCCTTCCTCTCTGAGAAATGATGCAGCAATGCCTTACTGATCCAGCAGGTTTTTCTCATTAAGTTAAACAGTTCTGTCAATTGATATCACAGTTCAAGCTCTGTAGTGCAAGCATGTCAAACTTGCGGCCGTTGGGCCGCATGACAAGGCATATGGCCCGCCGGCCGCGAGTTTGATATGCTTGTTGTAGTGTTTGTTGTTAAAACCAATTGACTGCATTCTATTATATTTTACAATCTATTAGACCTTATAATCTGTTATTATCTTTTGAGAGCAATTATTGTGGCAGTTTGGTTGGTTTAATGGCAAATATTATATTGTGGGGGTAAATTTGAATAAGGTCAAGATTTTTAAAAAGCATATGATTTCAGAAACCCATGGACATAAAGCATATATCTTGTACGACTTTTTTTGACTAAATTATAAAATTCTATTTTTTTTCTTTCTCTGTGTTAGGCAAAGGAATATCTTTAAAACATAGGGCCTTACTTAAGAATGCCACATCGGCCTTTGGGGTTGTTCTACCCTTCTGTTAGAATGGGAGTTCACTTTGACCATGACTCTTTGCTTCTACAGTAACTGCAGATTTTAAGTGTGGGTTAATCTCTGTTCTTACCTCTGCCATCAGAAATGTTTCTTGTCCTGAAAGCTGTGGTTGCAACTTCTAGAAATATTAACAACCAAATTCCCATCCCCAGCTGCCATCGTGTTCCTTTTCTTAGTGAAGGAGTTTGTGTCAATACATGAGCTGGAATGTTGGCTTGTTTCTCGTTTGTGTCTTTTTTTCCCAGGGTTTCTCCTCTGGACTCAAATCATGAAGCCATAGCCCATAAGGAGTTTCTTTTTCTAATTACCGATTCCCTCTTCTCATTATGTGACTCACTGAACACAAAATTGTACCATCACAGGACCTCAGAGAAATCTAGTTATTATTTTGCCTTGATGCAGATTAGCTTATAAGTCATTCCGCAATGATGAATGTTCTTAGTCTTAGGCTCTCCTGAGAAACGCTGTTTGCCACTTCTCTTCAAAACGGTTACTATATTTTTAATGTCTGTTTCATGTGATAAAAGACATACTGTATTTAATTCTAGTGAAATACGTTAGAATGTGGTAAGGGGTGGATTTTGATTTAGTTTTGTTATGAATTTACAGATATTATTTTGTTATTAGGGTAATTTTTGCCTCTCAGAGACATCAAAGTTGGTTTATTTCTAATTATTGCAAGTTATTATAACTATTGTAACTATGTTATAGAAATAAACCTTTATTTAAATGTAAACCCCAAAGCATTGAATCTAATTAAAATGTAAGAGAAAACAGCAATGAGTTGTTTTGATTCTCAGTTTGGCAAACTTTAGAAAGATGGATAACGTTCAGTGTTGGCAGAGTGTAAGCATATGGGCATTGTTGGCATGACAACAAACTCATACTTTCTTGCAGAGGGAATTTGGTAATGTGTTTTTAAGCCATTTTACCCAGAAATTCCAAATTCCAACTCTAGGAATTTATTCTAAAGAACTAAACAGGTACATATACAAAGGAAAAACACTTTTTTTTGGCTGCTTAAAATGAAAAAAACAAAACAACAACAACAAAAACCTACACCTAAAAACCACTTGAAAGTCTTTAACTAGAGAGTTAGCACCTAACTGATGGCACAAGCAGTGGAATACTAATGGGTGAAGTAGCCCCCTGAAATGGTATGCAAAATTATCTGCATGGAAAAGTAAAGACTAGCAGTGGAACAGTATGGGTCCATATTTGTAAAGTAGGTATTTCCAATTTTCTATCGTAAGTGCAGTCCTTGCCCCACTGGTATTGCTCAGTGAGCACCAACCTATGAACCAGGAAGTCACGGTTCGATTCTGTGGGCTCCATCCCCAGTAGGGGGCGTGCAGGAGGCAGCCGATCAATGATTCTCCCTCTCCCTTCCTCTCTAAAATCACTAAAAATATATTTTAAAAAAATAAGTGCAGTCCTCAGGCTGCGGGCAGGTCTGGTCTGACGTGAGCAGCTGACTGACACTCACTGTTCCCCAGAGGCCTGTCCGTGGCCTCTGGGGCTGACTGTCCCAGTGGGTCTGCAAGCTGTTGACCTGCTTCTCTGTTTCCACGGGATTCACCACCTCCATTAGACCCACAGGCTTGGACTGTTACGTAACTTTATTTCCCCAGACTCCAGGAATATTCCAAGACCCGTATTTGATCCAAGCCCCAGCAGGAGGCTCACAGCCTTCCCTGATCTGAAGAGTCCTGTAAATAATCATTCTCCACAGTTACTTTGCATAAATCCAAGGCATTGCCACATGTGTCCCCTTGACATTTGTTTACGTACCAGGAATAACTATAATAAAGGGTTTCTGAAGCATTGGACCCTTTTGACTGACCTCGCAAGGAGTTGTTGATACTCTTTAATGTTGCTTCAGAGGTCTGGGTAGCCGTCCAATCCCATCGGCTCCATAATCACCTGAACACATACTCTGATCTTCCTCAGACATCTATGTGTTTTCAAAGAAAACACCCCCTGAATTCACACACCTGTACTCACCTAATACTGATTTGATTTCATTAGAAACACTCCCGCCCCCTCCCCTTCCCCCCAAGGCTCCAGGTCAGTGATACCACCCAATCACATAGAGCGAAGGCAGGGAGAAAATTTTCCCTAAATGTTCGGGTGACGCTAAATAGTGTATAAAACGCGGATAGTGTGACATAACAGAGAGGGTAAGGTCTGTAAATGTCAGTGGTCTTACCCAGCTGCCTGCAGCCATTGCACACAATCACAGGGAGTGGCTGGAGCTTTTTCAAGTATCCTGAGCCCCTGCTGTGAGGACGTTGTAGGCTGTGAGGCCGTGGAGAGCCATGAGTACACACCACGCTTCCCTCTTCCTTGACCTCAGGCTGTTTGCCCGGCTGTAACAATGGCCTCAGTGTCCGGCCTGGTTTCTTGGCTGACGTTTCCCTGGATTCTGAGTGGGTTGGCACAGGGCTGCTGTTGGTCAATCTGGCCTCACGAAGAGTGGCACGCTCCCGGGGCCAGTCCTGGAAAGGGCTCTGCCACTCCTAGGCCCTGAGGCCCAGAGCAAGTCACTCAGCCAGCCTCAGGCTCCCATCCCGACACATCCATCCAGGTGAAATGGGATTAAAATAACCGCAGGGGGGCTTCGAACAGGCCAACATACTACAAAAGAGTGAGAAGAAAGGATGGAAGGGAGAGGGGAAGCTGTTTGGCCCGCTTCGAGGTTACAGTGTGTGTGTGTGTGTCCTGTATCACCCTGCTTTTACTGCTGTAACAAATCACCATAAACTCAGTGGTTTAAAACAAGACACATGTATTATCTTTATATTTGAAATCCAACACGGGTCTCAGTGGGTCAGAATCAGGCATCAGCAGGGCTGGTTCCAGGGCAGAGTGTCTCTCAGCTTCCAGAGGCCCCTGCATTCCTGGTCGTGTGGCCCCTCATCCCACCTCATTCCTAACAGGCCCCGCTTCCTTTCACACTGCACCTCCCCCGTCTCCCGCCGACCACCGCTGGGGAAGGTTCTCTGACTGAAGGACCCTGTGATTGGTTGGGCTCACCTGGACAACCAGGATAAACGCCGCATCTCCATGTTCCTAGCCACAGTGACAAAGCCGCTGTTGCTCGGTGAGGCCACACATCCCCAGGTTCCAGGGACCGGGGTGTGGAGATCTTTGGGGGCCATTATTCTGTTGACCCTTGTTTTTACTTTTTATTTTGTTGGTGGTGGTTTTGTTTGTTTAATATGGGCTGGCAAGCCACCCCTCACCCCACATACCCAAGACTGCTCTGTAGACTCCTGTGCACTGGACCGGAATCTAGCCCAGGTGTCTGGACAAGTCACTCACCCTTTCTGAGCTGATGAGAAAGAGGGCAGATGTTGCCCAAGATTCCCTTCCCACTCTCACTTCCTAGAATCCCTGCTCCTGGTCCCAGTAATGGTGGGCTCCTCGAATTCCTGGCAATGACCTCCAACTCACCTTGTCAGAGTTAAGTTTAATCTTGGGATCTTAATGTCCTTCTTCCCCCCGCCCCCCCAACCCTGTGCTATTAACACATATAGTTGTATTTCTCTTCTATCTTCTCCATATAGAACTATTGAATCTTTATACAAACCCTTTTTCTATTCTCCATAAAAAAATAAAAATTTAAATTCATAAAACATTGTCAATTAAACATTCATAGTTCCTTTGGATGAAAATGAATATAATACTCGCCCTCACCTAACACTGGCTCAGTCAGCCACTGAACAAATGTTTAATGTGTTCCTATGTAGCAGGCCTCCTATTTTTTTTTTAAGTATACTGTATTGATTTTCTACAGAGAGGAAGGGAGAGGGATAGAGAACTAGAAACATCGATGAGAGAGAAACATCGATCAGCTGCCTCCTGCACACCCCCCACTGGGGATGTGCCCGCAACCAAGGTACATGCCCTTGACCAGAATCGAACCTGGGACCATTGAGTCCGCAGGCTGATGCTCAATCCACTGAGCCAAACCAGTTAGGGCAGCAGGCCTCCTATTAAAGACGAATGTTCTAAGGGTGGACAAGACTCTGGGTCGCTCTACCTCTCCATTCAAGACCCAACTCCAATATGTGCTGTCCCAGCCCAGTCTCCAGGGAAGAGTGAGGGCTCCCTCCGCACAGCCTTCTGCAGCCTCCGGTCTGTGGTCCCACAGTGTGATGTGGGGCAGGGCTAAACGCTTTTCCCTTCCCATCCTCATTCAGCTCCTCCAGCCCCACCCCGTCACAGAGGCCGGGGAGAAGCCTCACAGTTAGAACACCTCTGGGCATTTACCACTTATCATGAGTTCATGTGGAATGCTCAGTGCTATTTTAGCACAGCAGCCCCAGAATATTAGTTACCAAGAAGCCAGTGCAAAGAGAAGTTAGTGAGCAGACAGGGCTTTCTCCTCTCACCAGGGATGCAAATGGAAATTAATCTTGGCGTGTTGAGCTGACCGCAGCCTCCCCAACATCTCCACCTGGTGCTGAGCAGCCATAACTGGCCTTAGGGGGAAAGGACAGGATGCAAAATCCTCCCAGAGGCCTGGGGAGGACTGAGAATGACTTCCCTGGGGAGGTGCCAGACCCCGGGGGAGGGAGCACTGAGCCCGGAGTGGTGGGCGAGAAGGCTGTGGGGAGAGAGGGGATCCGGTGCCCACCCTAGGGTGCCCTCTGCAGCCCCCCGAGAAATCCCTCCAGGAGGCCCGGGGGTATAAGGCCTTGCCCAGAGGAAGAAGGACTCAAACTGCGTGTGTTCCCTTTGGGGAGAAAGCCATAAGGAAGTGTCAGGAAAACTGATAGGTGAGGTACTGCAGAGGTTCCCAAACGTTTGGCTGGCAGTTGGTGTTCTTAATGTCTCAGTGATTTTTCACGGCACCACGCCGCCAAAAGAAATAGCAGCTAATTCCTGTTATCTAGTTAGATCCAGATGACCTACTGGGAGTAGCTGTGTGGTGTCCAACAGCTGTCCCTGTGTTTCCCTCACTCATTTAGCCTAGGCCACAGCCCCCTAGCAGTTCGTTTTGGAGACCTGGGGTTCCTCGGCACACAGCTTGGGAACTGCCTTCCTAATTTTAATGCAATGGAAGCCTGCAATTTGAGGCCTTGGGTGCTAGGAAGCCTCAATCCCAGGCAAGACAAAGACCCGGCTGAGGACCTGAAAGAGTGGTTGTCTTGGTTTTCCCCACTTCCAGAGAGTAATCAGACTCACCGGAGGAACACAGAGGGTGGAACCTACCACAGGGATTAACATTGAAATGGTTGGTTCTCTTTCTCTTCCCCTGCACCAGCCTGGGTTCCTGAAGAGCAGGGACTTCCTCTCTGTCTCTTACTCTGTCTCCAGTGCAAGGTGGGGACTCAGTACATTTTTGCTGAATGAATGAATGGCTGCATGGTTATGTCCATTTTTTTAGGAGATAAGAGCTGATCAACAGCTCTACCTCCCACACCTGCTCTAGGCTCCTTCCTAACAGGCCCCGCCCACAGGCAAGAGGCCCCTGGACCTGTGCTAACTTTCTCCTAAAGCTTCACTGGAAAAGCAATTTGGCTGCAAACCAAGACCAGAGTGGGGTTGAATTGTTTCGTATCTTTCCACCAGATAATGGTGTGTGTTTTTTTTATGACTTGTCACCCTTGTCCCCAGAAACTTTTAGTTTCAACAAGCAATTTAAAAACAGATTTCTTTATGCAATGGTTCTCCTTGGAGGTGTCCCTCAGAATCACCTCGGGAGCTTTCTAAAATTCAAATTCCTGGCCTCCTGCTCCCAAATTCTGATGCATAGGTCCATGGAGGAGTTTTTGCAGATAGCTATTTTATTTTATTTTTTAATTGTTTCCAGGTGACTGGCCCACACCCGCAACTCGCAATAACCTCACCAGCTGTCAGATGGCCACTGACCTCGCCTGAGCCCCGCGGTGGAAAACAGGCCTGGTCTTAAAAAGGAGCCTGGTGGCCAGGAAAGAAACCTGAGAAATAGGTTCCCCAGCACCTCCCCGGGCGGGGCCTCCTGGCTTCCTTTTCCTTCTGCTGGTTCTCTGCACCCAAGGACACCTTTAGCCTCATTTCCTGACTTTACAGCCTCGCCTGCGGTGCTGCCTGAGCAGGGGACAGGCAGGAATGCAGCAGACGGGACTCGCTCTCCTCGCCTTGGCTGCCTGGGCTGCTCTTAGCCCCTCCGCAGGTAAGTGGGGTGCCTGCTTCCAAGCCTCCAGTGGAAGGGGGGGTGCCTCCCAGAATAGAGGGGCTGCCAGCAATTTGGAGCAGGCATTTCTGTCTTCAGCTAGGAATTTCCAGTGATCTACAAGAGATTGGCATATTCCTGATCAATTCCCGATCTCCAAGAATGTTCAGGAAGGAACCTCATGTGAACAGGAGTGTTAGTGATTTGCTTACCTGGTAGATGAGGTCAACTTTGAGCTGCGTTTTGTTTTCTGAGGAGAGAGTCTTAGAAAATCCCCAGGGAGAGGTTGGGGGCAGAGCCCCTCTTATTCATCCGTCGCCCCCTCACCCTAACCTGCTACACTGTCTGCGTGCAAGGTGCATGTTCCTGGAAGAAGACAGACTCTTTAGGGTTTGGGAAGTTGCAAGTTTTCTGGACACAGTCAGCTCTGTAGATGCTGAAAACCAAAACTTCAATCAGACCTTAAAAAGGGATGCAGGCCCTAGCTGGTTTGGCTCAGTGGATAGAGCATCAGCCTGTGGACTGAAGAGTCCGAGGTTCAATTCCAGTCAAGGGCACATGCTCGGGTTGCGGGCTCAACCCCCAGTAGGGGGCATGCAAGAGGCAGCCAATCAATGATTCTCATAATTGATGTTTCAATCTCTCTCTCCCTCTCCCCTATTCTCTGAAATCAATAAAAATTATTTTTTTAAAAGGGGGGGGGTGTGGGAGATTGACCTATACAAATTATAACCAAGAGAACTTAAGCAGTGAGCTACTGACACATAGATGGAGATGATAACTGCGTTCGGACTGGAGGCGATCTTTTCTACTGTGTTTAGGAAACCCAAACATAGGTGCTTAAAGCTTGACTGAGCTCTCGCTTTTGTCCCCATCTCCTTCTCTGAAACTTTACCCTGCAAAGATTCTCTAAATCCAGACCAGACGTGAAGTATGAGTTTTATTTGACCAGCTTTTGAAAATGTAAAAGCCAACAGACCAATTTCACACCCACTCCTCACACATACAGGTATGCAAATTGGATTTTAAATCTCCTCTTGAACAATCAGATCTGGCCACAATGCACTGCTGCTTCCTGGTGGCCTATGTCTGGGGTCTCCAATGAGGTGCACTGTGCTCTGGATGTATGTTACCGAGCACAGGAAAAATCCGATCAATCTCTTCTTCATTCCTATCAGTCTATTTTATCAAGACAAAGACAAACTGTTTTCATATGTTTCTGTAAAAATTTTCAGAAAAATTCACCATTGAAATTTCAGGGCTCCCTTTCACTGTTTCTCAAAGGTCTGCCTGCTGAGGCTTTATCTCAACTAGTGCGTTTTGGCAAATGTTTATTCACATAAGTATCTCCCTTCAGCCTCCTGACCGGGTTCCAGCTGTCCCCACAGCAGCAGGGGCCGCACCGCCTGCAGGACCGGGGAGGGAGGGCAGGCGGAGAGCACAGGGCAATGAGAAGCCCTGCCAGGCCCAAGGCCCAGGGTCCCAGGGACTGAGTCCTGGCAGAGAGGGGGGACAGGAGCACACAGAGGTGTTTGAAAAGGAACAGTGGTGCCCGGCCAGCATGGCTCAGTGGTTGAGTGTCGACCTATGAACCAAGAGGTCATGGTTCCATTCCCGGTTGGGTGGGTTGTGGGCTCGATCCCCAGTGTGGGGTGTGCAGGAGGTAGCAGGTCAATGATTCTCTGTCGTCATTGATGTTTCCATCTCTCCCTACCTCTCTTAAATCAATAAGAAATTATTTTTAAATTTTTATTACATGTACTTATTATTTTTTAAAATATATTTTTATTGATTTTTTTTTTTTTTACAGAGAGTAAGGAGAGGGATAGAGCATTAGAAACATCAATGAAAGAGAAACATCGATCAGCTGCCTCCTGCACACTCCCCACTGGGTATGTGCCCGCAACCAAGGTTCATGCCCTTGACCAGAATTGACCCTGGGCCCCTTCAGTCCGCAGGCCGATGCTCAATCCACAGAGCCAAACCGGTTAGGGCAAATTTACTTATTTTTTAAAGCAAAGGAACAGTGGTGATGAAAGAAAGAAAGGGAGCCGAGGAGACACGACAGTAGCTTCTTGGGTTAATCTCAGGGCTTTCCCTAAGGCCGTTTGGGCTGAGGAAAATCACGTTGTCTGAGAAGCCCTCACCTCTGCCCTTTCAAAGTAAGTGATGGGTTAAAATATGGAGGGGAGGCCTGAGACCAGCTGAGAGGGGCAGCCCCACTGCTTCCCATGGCCAACGTCAGTGTCTGTGTCGCAGGTGCCCTGTGGAGGCCGGCGGGGATTCAGCTGGGCAGGCTGGGGAAGGCCCGGGAGGGAGCGGGGGGAAGGAGGGAGGGACACTGAGTGGCCTTGGCCATTGTCCAGGCTGGGGGAGGGAAGAGGGAAGTGGCCTGCGCCAGTTTGGGACACAGGGAAATACATGTTGTTCCTCTAGGCATTAACTGTTCCCTTATCTTAATGGTCTCTTTAATGGCCACTCTGGTGTGATGGCCCAGTGATTGGCATTCCCAAAGTGTTCGGCATCAATCAGGAAACAGCCGACTTGCCCACAGTTAAAAGCCTTGGATTCCACCCAAAGACAAGAGGGCATACTCCACACCCGCTGACACAGCTACCGGCTCCCAGAACTCAATGTTGAGCCCATAAAAATGTCTCTCCTGCACTCTCGGGCCCTGAGCCAGATTACTTAGAGCCACGGTCTCAGGTTTGTGGGCCTGGCTGTGTCCACCAGGTGCAGGCTGGGGATTCCTTCTGACTGGCAATCCACTGCCTCAGGGTAGGATGGCTCCTCACTGCACAGATACTGGCTGGAGATGCGCTGTTTGCATCCTTAAAGAAAAGTAGCTTTTGTTTGTTTTAACCACAGGAGACTCACTAGGGAGGGTTCCCAAGAATACACATTTGTGCTCAGAAGTTGTTCTGCACAGTTTTCAAGGGAGGGATCCTGCACCCTTTAGCTTACCGACTGAGCTCCAGGCCTTGGAGACGGCACAGCCATGGCTCGCCTTAAGGTGAAAAAAATCACTTGGTCAGCCCTCCAGTTTGCAGGGGGAAGTTTTTCCCACGGAGTTGTCTCAGTGGAGGCGCTCGGCTCCGAAGCCACCGGGAGGGGGCGCTGCTGGCTGCTGTGCTCTCCAGAGCCTGGTGCTAGAGAAGTGCCCTTGCTTGAGCCAGGAAAACCCTCTCCCTGCAATGTCTCTCTAGCGCCCTCTGCCGACAAAGTGCAACGGCACGACAGCTGGCGAAGGAAACGTCTTTCAGGGGCCCATCTTCATTTTAATTTCACAGAACTGGCCAGTAGGATGACTTTGAAGTGGAGGGGCAATACATCGACACATCCCACAGGCACCGAATAGACACCCGGATGCCTACTGTGGGGCAGGGACTGTGCTGCATGTTGGCCTCCGGATGTGTTTTTTTTCTGTTTGTTTCCACTTATTGGGTATGTACTATTTGTCATTCCTGGTCTAAGCACTTACGTGTAAACACTCATGCAATCTTGACAGCAACCCTGTAAAGTAGTGCTATTACCCATCCCTAATATTACAGATAAAGAAACGGAGACACAGAGAATTAAGTAATTCACCCAGCATCAGCTAGTATGTGGCAGAGCCAGGAATCGAACCTGGTTGGCTGTCTCCATTTGCTCAACTGTGCGGTCACACCTCTCAGTGTATCTCTGCAGCCCCGAATCACCCACCCCCTTCTGGGCTACCCCCTGGCCACTCCAGTGTCCATGCTGTGGGAAGTGCTGGGGGCCAAGAGGCTTCATATTAAGGTAAAGAAAAACCCTCATCACTCTCCATTACCCAAACATTATCCCAGGTTCCAGAAAACACCAGGGAGGACTTTATTTGGGCTTAGCATTTCGTGCATCATGGCTTGGTGAGTCCTTCCTGCTTGCTTGGTGGCAGCAAAGGACACCTTTGTTTGTAGGCATCCATGTGTGACATGTGAGATGTCTCCGTAAGGCATGAAGTCCACTAGAATGGGGAAGTGTGTCTCTAACCAGCCATATTTGGCTCATTGTGTTTATTTATGCATTGCCCTTCTTAAATTGCAGTCATAGGCTTGAGATATACTGCCAGCAGCCAAGTGAACTTTTCTTTCTTTTTAAAAAAAATTCTTTCTTTTTTTAAAATATATTTTATTGATTTTTTTACAGAGAGGAATAGAGAATCAGAAACATCGATCAGCTTCCTCTTACATATTCCCCACTGGGGATGTGCCCACAACCAAGGTACATGACCTTGACCGGAATCAAAACCGGGACCCTTGAGTCCACAGGCCAACGCTCTATCCACTGAGCCAAACCAGTTAGGCCAAGTGAACTTTTCTTATCATGTCTTCTTTACCCTGGGAGTCCTTTCTCCAGCAATGGCAGGTGTCTTTGCCCTGTTTTCATGTTGCTGTGCCCTTTATACCAATGCATTTCTGATAAGCCCCCGACTGATGCCATTGCTGCAGCTCTGGGGACCACACGTGAGTAGCAAGAGATTGTGCAATATATCCAAGGAAGAGAGGAAGCTGGTTTACGTCTCTACGGTAACAGGATCCTTTCCCTAAAACCCAGAAACTAATTTTTATACCCCAGGTTTGATGTGTAGTGCCTTAGAGTTCCTCTTAATATGTCTTGGACACAGAACTCTCTAAGGCCTTTAGTGACCAAGGGTTAGGGGAGGGGCTGGGGGTGAAGAGGATCAATTGACAGAACCAAATCAGAGACATTCATAGCAAGTCACTCATTCCACTTAATACTGGAAACCACAATGATAACAACTCAGAACCAACAGAATCGATAGCAATAGCACCATAATTAATAAGACAAATAGTAATGCATTTCATGAGAAACTAATATCTTTAAAACATTAAGTATAATGGACAGAAAATTTATTTTATATTGAGTTGACCCCTAATTGCTTGAGGGTAGAGGGATGGTATGTTTCTAAAAGGCACTATTTGGTACATAAGACCTTGATAATCTTTTTTTCTTAAAAGAAAAAAAATTCAAATGGCATTAAAAGCCTTAAACAAGGTAAAATGAGACATACAGGACTACAACATAACTTAGTTCAGCTCAAGAGACATTTATGTAGCATTAACTGTAGACTCTGTGCAGTGGTGTGGGTAGAAAGATGTCCTGAGGGAGTCTTAAAAGACAGTCATATGGACCCTTAATTTTATATATAGGAAAGCCAGGGAAGCCAGGGGACCACAGGTTCATGTGGAGAATGGGCAAAACTGGGAGAAAGGAGGCAACTGGGGTGCTCAGTAGGCCCAGAGCCAATGAATGAGGTCTTGAACTTGGGCAGTGGAGAAGGGATGAAAAGGGAGAGGCAAATCTGAGCAATGTTCAGGAAGTAAAACTTACAGGAGTTTGTGGCAGGCTGTGGGTGCAGGAGGTTGGAATGACATGCGGGGTTTTGGCTTGGGTGACTGTACATGATGGTTAAGTGAGATGAGGAAAGGAGTGAAGTTAAAGCGGCAGGAGAGAATGTCTTCAGTTGAGCATTTATTAGGTTAGGGGAGCCTGTGAGATATCCAAGTGCACGTTGAACAGCAGTTGGATATATGTCAGGGTCTTGGGGTAGAGGTTAAAGTAGACAAAGATATTTTGAAGTTACTGACAAAGCATGAGAAGATATAGATGGAAAAAAAGTAGAGCCATAGCCGGTTTGGCTCAGTGGATAGAGCCTGCGGACTGAAGGGTCCCAGGTTTGATTCCGGTCAAGGGCATGTACCTTGGTTGCGGCCACATCCCCAGTAGGGGGTGTGCAGGAGGCAGCAGATCAATGTTTCTCTCTCATTGATGTTTCTAACTCTCTCTGTCCCTCTCCCTTCCTCTCTGTGAAAAATCAATAAAATATACTTTTTTTTAAAAAGAAAAAAAGTAGAAATTCATGGATGGAGCTTTGAGAAATGCTAATTATTGAGGAGTGGACCAAGGAGAGGGGATACACGGGCAGATGTCACCCACGGAGCCTGCCTGGTCTGGGCTTCACTGGCCCCTGACATTATGATGGTCTGATCCCCCCTCCCCCAACCAATTTTGGTCTTGCCTGACAGTCATGACAGGTTTCTCCCATGATTCCCCAACCCAAACATTCTTGGTAATTCTGAAATTGTGGGTCCTA
Source organism: Myotis brandtii (assembly GCF_000412655.1). Lineage (NCBI taxonomy): Eukaryota > Metazoa > Chordata > Mammalia > Chiroptera > Vespertilionidae > Myotis > Myotis brandtii. Next base: position 128,068 of record NW_005362626.1, on the reverse strand, counting down.
GAGAAGAGTCCTTCCGCTCTAAGAATTGGGGCGAGGTGGACTGACAGGGCAGAGAGGCTGGTCTCCCACAGGGTCAGAGGCCCTACCTGCTGGGCAGGTGCTGCGAACCCACTCCCTGCCCTCTGGTGTTCACCTTCGTCCCCCAGAGGACTGGCCTTAGCCAGCAGGTGCTGCTCTCATAAATCACCTGTCAGGGAGCTGTTGGGCTGACACTCTGGAGTGTCCTTCCCAAAGCAAAGGGGCATCTCCGGAGAGTTAGGGGAGGGGGTCGGGGTGGGGTGGGAGGGTGAAGGGGATCAAGCCTCACAACAGACCTCAGATCTTTGCTTGTTCATACCTCTGGGCCCCGCTGCTTTTTTAAGCCCGCTCTGCAAGACCTCTCTCTTATTTGCAATGATTTTCTCACATTCCCCTCTCGGGAACCCCTACTGCATCAGTAAGGGTGAATTCCTGTGTGAATTCCTGTTTTAGGACAAAAGCAGGTTCTTTCCTTGGGGTTCCTGGCCTCCTGCAATGGTGGCATTCAAGGTGGAAGTTTTTGTAGAAAGGCTTAGTTTTCCGAATTCCTTATCAGCTTGCTTCCACAAACAAGTAAACGTATCATATGAATAAAAACGATGTCAATGCAGAAGAAATGTCAACTACAATGGGGCCTTGACTTACGAGTGTCCCGACTAACGAGTTTTTTGAGATACCAGCTGTCTCTCGGAGGATTTTTTGCATTGAGGTGATAGAGTAATTTGAGTTAACGAGCTCCTTAACGAGCTCAGTCTCGGAACGAATTAAACTCGTAAGTCAAGGCCCCACTGTAATTCCGTTTTCAACTTTACTGCCTCTGCTAAATCTCTCCGGTGTGGAAATCAGAGGAAGTTGCTGACCTTTCTTTAAAAATGGAAATATTCTGACTGAAGACTGCATGAGAAAACCTCTAGGGGGCGACATTGTCCAAAAGAACCTTCCCATTGCCCTAGTGACTAGTCCGAGCCACCCTGATACCATTCTTCATTGCCTAACTCCTCAAGAACTTTCAAGGGATTCTAGCCTTATATGTATTTCGGAATTCCTCATTAGGGCACCAGTCACATCTGCCAACATGACTACTTCTCGAATTGATGTCAGCACTCAGACAACTCAAACTCTTAAACACAGGTGTGCTTATGACTCAGAAAGCCATTTCCTCTTTTATGGTTTCCTGGGTCACAAGCCGGCAGTGGTCTGTGTATGAGCTCTTTGAAGCTAGTAACTCTTTGTCTTCCTACCTCCATCCCTAGCATAGTGACTCACACAGAAGAAGTCATAGATATAGACATAGCTAGTGATGCGCTCTGTAAGAATTCACATAGTGATTCTTATATAGTAAGATGGACACATGGATAAACTCCCAAATTTGGGGGGAATATTAAAACAGTTTGACTTGGTGAATAAGCAGCACAGCGTAGCGAGAGGGAAAAAAATACAATTAGTTTGAAGAAATAAATGTATTAATAAGTGTAAGGACAACCAATGTGCTGTTCTCCTATAGCATTTTTTATAAAGTTGAAATATAATTCACCTACCATAAAATTCACCATTGAGTGGTTTTCAGTGCCTTCGCTGAATTATGCAATCGTCACCTCTAATTCCAGCACATTTCATCGCCCCCAAAAGAGACCCCGTTCCTGTAAGCAGTCATTCCTCACCCCCATCCCAGTCCCTGGACACCACTAGTCCACCTCTGTTGCTATGGATCCGCCTGTTCTGGACACTTCATATAAACGGAGTCAGACAGTATGTGGCTCTTTGAATCTGGCTTCTGCCCCTTATGATCCCACCACACGGTGAACGCGCCTGTCAACACGTCTGCTGTGTTGTGATTACTTGTTTAACTGCCTTCCTCCCTCGAGGGCAGACACTATGCCTGGTTTATTTCTGATGCAGAGTTCAGGGCTGGCACAGAGGGGCCCTCGATGCCTGTTTGCTGAACGAACGATGCTTTTCCTATTCCAGCGAATCTGGTTGAGTGGCGTTGGGTGCGCCTTACACACACTCCTTACACCCGTAACAGCTCAGAAAATTCTTACTGGCTCTAGATTGAGAGGGGAGCAGAGAGATCCCTGTGGCATGAGATAGCTTGCCCCGGGCAATGTCAACATTTTCCTTTCTTGGGCTGCCGCAGGTCTGGGTGACACTAACTGAGAACAGAAGTGAGGCTGAGCAGAACTTAACAATTTATTTGGCTTATGTGGGTGTATTCCGACTACATCTATTCATTTAAATGCATGGTTTAGTAGTCATTGAAGACATACATTTTTGTAAGTGAATTCGTGTGGATATATAATTAATGTCTACTTGGAGGTTGTATGTATGTGTTAATTCCCGGAGAATTGAGATATAGATGTCCTGGGCTGCAGCTAGGTTGTCACTGATTTATATCAAGCCGAGATTCTGTTCTGAAAGGAGCAGCACTGAGCTGTGAGGACAGGAAGGCGGGGGGAGCAGGTGCAAGTCTTTCTTTCTGGAGGGAGAGAGCTCCAGTGAACATGACACAGATCGTCCTTGAGGGTCTGGGACCAAGGTCAAGGCACTTTCCCCAGGCCCTGAACAAGGCCCGAAGTCACTGCTGAGCCTGCTCCTTGGACTGTCGTTGATAAGAATCTTGCCAGAGGAGACTGGTCCCTGTTTAAGACACCAGATTCCTCAAATGTGACTCAGATTCTGTGAGATGAACAGTCTTCTGTTCTCTTCCACACCAGGGTTCTGGGTATGAAGTTCCTGCTACTAGGAATGTCCCCTCCCCCCCTTTCAACCAGTGAATGCTGACCCCTCCTCCAAAACTGAGTCCAAACTTCACGTCCTTTGATGCCTCCCTGCTGTAGACCAATTCCAGCATGTCATAATTTCAAGAGTTTCATCAAAAGGTTGATGAAACTTGGGGACTCAACAGGGTTGAGTCACACATGTAGTCACCATCTGGGAATGGCTAAAGGCATTTCCCCAAACCTGAATAGGAAACTGATTGTGGCTGCCAGACAGCTAAAGGGCATCTTAATCTACATGTCATTGCCTCCTACTGGCCAAACACCTGAACAGCTGTAGGCTATTCCCCAAACTGACAATGCTTTTGTACCCTTTGAAACCTTACCCTTTGAAGTGTATTATCTCCACCTTGCCTTAGGACAAATTGTGTTAATAAAAGCAAGGGTCCTAGACAAGGAGGGAGTCTTCAGTTCCTTTGGCTGGAGGTTATACATTGGGGCTAAATATTTCCACATCTTTTCCTCTGTGTATGTATGTATATTTTTAATGAAGACGGAATCGTTTGTAGTTCTTATATTGAAATTTGCTTTTTGCACTTAATAAATTATGGAATTCGTGTGTTAACATATATAGACCTACCTCATCCTTATAATGTACCATTATGTATTTAACTACTGGTAGACACACAGATGGTCTCTAATGTTTTGCTCTAGGGAATGCCTGTGCCCCTGTCTTTATGCTTGTGGGAGCCCCAAAAGCACAGATATGAGAAATGCAGTTACAGTGCGCCAATGCGGTTATTCCCTGAGCATTTAGTTCCAAGTCTGTCTCCTCTACCACAGCCTCTTGAGGACAGGGACATATTGTTTTATGTATTTTTTGTACCCCCCAGTGTATCATTGTGCCTGGAACTGTTCGGTGAATGTTTATTGAATAATTAAATGAATAGTCCTAGCTGGTTTTGCTCAGTGGATAGAGCGTTGGCCTGCGGACTGAAGGGTCCTGGGTTCGATTCTGGTCAAGGGCATATGCTGGGGTTGCAGGCTCGAGGCAGTTGATTAATGATTCTCTCTCATCATTGATAATATCTCTCTCTCTCTCTCTCTCTCTCTCTTTCTCCCTTCCTCTCTGAAATCAATAAAAATATATTTTATATTGAACAACAATAGATACAGAGGCAGAGCTGCCTCAAACTGAT
>NW_005362626.1:101388-124064 GCF_000412655.1 Myotis brandtii | reverse complement strand
GGGGGGGGGGGGGAGGGGGGGGGGGGGGGGGGGGAGAGGAAGGACACATATGTAATACCCTTTGTAATACTTTTAGCAATAAAAAATAAATTAAAAAAATAAAAATAACAACAACAACAAAAAAATTAAATGAATAGATGAATGAATGGCAGTGGAAAATTTTGGTGCCCAGAGAGTGAGTCACCTAGATATCCTTATTTCATGACCTCTCTACTCCATCGCTGAGAGGAGCCTGTCTCCATGTGGGCGGAGCATGGACTCAGAGGTATTCTCCCCTCCCGAGGGAAGGCGCTTCTATTGCTTACAGCTGACACCATAGAGCGGCTTAAATCATTTCTTTCAGCCTCACATTCTAACCTCTGTCTGTTATTACCAGGCTGCACCTGCAGCCTCTTGGTTTTAATTTCTAGTTTTTTTAAAAGAAATGTACTAGCACAGTGGTTCTCAACCTTGGCTGCACATTAGAATCACCTGGGAATCTTTTTAAAATCCTGATTTTAAAAAGGATGAGGCCCAGAAATCAGGATTTTAAAAAGATTCCCAGGTGATTCTAATGTGCAGCCAAGGTTGAGAACCACTGTGTAACTAGCCACTTGGTGGAATGGGAAGCCTAGGAGAGTGCTGTGCGCCTGTGGCAGGCAGGAATCTGCAGACACACATTTAGCAGGGGTGCGATTTCCCTTCACATTTGTGTTGCCCTCATCCCCTTCCCTCTGGGTAAGGTCAGCCCCTCCCAGCTTGACTTCCTGCCGCAGTCTCTCCCCACTTTAGTCCATCGTGCTTATCACCGCAACATGGGTTTTCCTAAAACCCTTCCCCTTTCTCAATTCTTTAATGGTCTCCATTTTATAGAAGCGAAACCTCCTGAGGCTGACATTAAGGCCTCCGTGGTGTGCCTCATGCTCCCCGTCATTCACCTTCCTAGCTGCTCGATCCAGACAGCGGTCTCTTCTCTACGTCTTGTGCTTTCCAGCCTCAGGACTCTTTTTGTTTGTTGGTTTAAAGTATTACATATGTCCCCTCCATCCCCCATTGACCTCTTCCAGCGGCCCCCTCCCACCCCAGGCCTTCATGGACTCCTGACCATGCACTTGCTTTAGTCGGGATAAGTCTCCATTTTTCTCCAGCCATTGAATCCTTCAGGATTCGGCCAAGTCCTTCCCAGGTGGGGACTTTTTTTTTTTTTTTTTTAAACAAGGCCATGTTTTGTTTTTTTAATTGATTTCGGAGAGGAAGGGAGAGAGACTGAAACATCAACAATGAAAGAGAATCACCGATCATCAGCTGCCTCCTGCACGCCCCCCACCTGGGGACCAAGCCCGCCACCTGGGCATGTGCCCTGACTGGGAATCCAACCGTGACCTTCTGGTTCACAGGTGGACGTGCAACCACTGAGCCACACCGGCTGGGCCATTTGTGACCCTCCTGAGCTTGAGAAGTGGACATCTCTCTTTTTTTTTAATATATTTTATTGATTTTTTACAGAGAGGAAGGGAGAGGGATAGAGAGTTAGAAACATCGATGAGAGAGAAACATCCATCAGCTGCCTCTTGCACACCCCCTACTGGGGATGTGCCCACAACCAAGGTACATGCCCTTGACCGGAATCGAACCTGGGACCCTTCAGTCCTCAGGCCGACGCTCTATCCACTGAGCCAAACCAGTTAGGGCTAGGTGGGGACTTTTAAACCTGCTCCGGGGCCCACGTGGGGCTCTCTTCAGAACTGTGTCAACCTGCTTCTTCCACCTTTTACCAAGTCCGTCTGCAGCCCCAGCACATGGCTGTCCGGAGCGGCTTTCTGCTCTTCACTCGGTTTGAGCTTCATCTGTACTTAGTTTTATCTCCCCCCATTCAGTGTAGGTTCTGGAAGGTAGAGCCGGGGCCTGCTCTGGGTCTGCCACCAAAGCCACCCGTGGGTCCCTGTCGGCCCCTCGCTCAAGTGGATTAACATTCTGTTTCTCTGGAGTCTTTTTTTTTTAAAACATACTTTTATTGACTTCAGAGAGGAAGGAAGGAGAGAGAGATAGAAATATCAATGATGAGAGAGAATCATTGATCGGCTGCCTCCTGCACACCCCGCACTGGGGATCAAACTCACAACCCGGGCATGTGCCCTGACTGGGAATTGAACCGTGACCTCCTGGTCCAGAGGTCGACGCTCAACCACTGAGCCACACCAGCCAGCCTCTCCGGAGTCTTTAAGATGCGAACCAGGCAATTGTTCTACAAACTGTAAGGTGCGACATGTTCTTTCTTGTCCTCTTTCAGCCATACTTCCCATCGCCTCCAGCTGCTGCACTGCGGTTTCCCATCACGTCCCCAGGCGGCTCCTGGACAGAGTGCACACGTGTCGCATCCAGAGAGCTGACGGGGACTGCGACTTGGCGGCGGTCATGTGAGTGCTCGGCGGCGGGGAGGCCTGCACCTGCGGGGTCTGCATGGGAACGGCCTGGGAGTCAGCGTCTCCTTGTTCTTTCTATCTGTGACCTTTTTCTTGCCTCTTTGGCAGCCTCCATGTCAGGCACCGGAGGATCTGTGTCAGCCCACACAGTCACACTGTTAAGCAGTGGATGAAAAAGCAAGCAGCCAAGAAACATGCCAACGGCCACGCTTGCCACACGAAGAAGCACCATGGCAAGAGGCACAGCCACGGGGCACACCCGGCGAGACCAGGCACTCGGCCCCCAAGCTCCGTGTTGGAGAGCGAGCCAGCGACCCTGTGAACAGATTCCTGCCGGGAATGTGGCTGGGGCTGGGTATGCACTGATCATGGGAATGTTCCCTTTTGGGAGCCAAGGGGGCAAAAAAACTAATGATACAGTATGCAAAGGTAGCCAATAATACACTCAACTGAGAAATGACATGAAAAGATAATGCAAAACTTCATATAATATTTTAAGAGCACAGCATACAGATACAATTTCTTCAACTTTATTCTATAAAGTTTTCCAAACCTACAGAGAACTTGAAAGAATGGTAATATGAATCCCTGTATACCTGTCATCTAGATTAATCATTGTTAATATTTTGCCATACTTGTTTTTCTCTCTATTTTTGTGTGTGTATATAAAACATTATATATGTAAATATATACATTTTTTTGTAAACCACTGGAAAATAACATAAACATTATGATACTTCACGCCTAAATTTATTTTTACTGGTACAATTTGGCATCCCTCAAGAACAAAGACATTTTCTATAGGATCACATTATCAGCTTTATACCAAAAAAAAAAAAAATTACAGTTACTTATCTATATATTTCATGATCAAATTTCTCCAACTATTTCCAGAATATTTCATATAGTTTTTTTCAATCAATCAATCAAGTTTCACATATTGCATTTAGTCATTATATTTCTTTAGTATATTTTAATCTAGGAAAGTTCCTTTGTTTTTTTTCTTTCTTCCCATGGCATGGATATTTTTTTAGAAGTCTGTGAGTTTGTTTCCTCATGATCATGCTCAGGTTGAACATTTTCAGCAAGAATGCTTCCTGTGTGGATTTGTATATTTCTTCTCATTATTTAGAATTTATAAACATTAAAGCTCATTTTCTACATAGAAAAGTTTTAGCTGAATATCACTTTAAAATACATAGTTTGAATAACCACCGTTGATAATTACCGATTGATAAATTTGATGCTGAAACAAAAAAAAAAAGGGTCTGCTTTGCTCCAGGAGCCATCTACCCTGAAGTCAGTTCTGAGGGCTCTCGGGGAAGGTCAGGAATTGGGTCCCAGGCGGATGATCGTACTCTCCCTACACGCGAGCCTACGCCTTGTAACTCCTAACCACCTTCCCACGCTGTGGGTGGATCCTCCTCTGCCTTCCTTGTCCACAGAAGCTTCGGGATGAGAGCCAGACCTGGTTTCATGATCAGCCATTAGATGTCAGGAGCACGTGTCCACCTGGGCAGGTGTCAGGTGTCCTGTGCTGCCCAGCTGGCCAGGAGACTGGGAGGTGAGAAGGGACCCACAGAGGTGCTGAGCCTGGTGTAGTCTAAAGTAACACCAAGCGGCCTTTGTCTAACACTGCTCATCGACACCAACTTAGCAGGCCATTTATTTGCTCTCGCCAATAATCCTGTGAGCTTTGTATTGCTTTCTCCACTTTTTGGATAAGGAGACCTCAGAGATGCTAAATAATTTGCCCAAGGTCACACTCACACAGTAAGTGGCAGAGAGAAGCCTTGTGCCCAGGCCTCCAGACTTTTCCTGTTCTCTTATCAGCCCTGGCAGAGGGCCCAGGAAGATGTGGACACAGAGGTGTGGCAGAGGGAGAGGCGTTCAGATAAAGATCTGTGCACCTAGTGCTTCACAGAGGGCCAGAGGATGCCTGCCGTCAGCGTTACCTCCAGCCTGAAAGTAAGCATGCTGCTACAGGCGGTGCTGGTGCTGCTACAGGCGGTGCTGGTGCTGCTACAGGCGGTGCTGGTGCTGCTACAGGCAGTGCTGGTGCTGGTGCTGCTACAGGCAGTGCTGGTGCTGGTGCTGCTACAGGCAGTGCTGGTGCTGGTGCTGCTACAGGCAGTGCTGGTGCTGGTGCTGCTACAGGCAGTGCTGGTGCTGGTGCTGCTACAGGCAGTGCTGGTGCTGGTGCTGCTACAGGCAGTGCTGGTGCTGGTGCTGCTACAGGCAGTGCTGGTGCTGGTGCTGCTACAGGCAGTGCTGGTGCTGGTGCTGCTACAGGCGGTGCTGGTGCTGGTGCTGCTACAGGAGGTGCTGGTGCTGGTGCTGCTACAGGCAGTGCTGGTGCTGGTGCTGCTACAGGCAGTGTTGGTGCTGGTGCTGCTACAGGTGGTGCTGGTGCTGCTACAGGCGGTGTTGGTGCTGCTACAGGCGGTGCTGGTGCTGGTGCTGCTACAGGCGGTGCTGGTGCTGCTACAGGCGGTGCTGGTGCTGCTACAGGCGGTGCTGGTGCTGCTACAGGCGGTGCTGGTGCTGCTACAGGCGGTGCTGGTGCTGCTACAGGCGGTGCTGGTGCTGCTACAGGCGGTGCTGGTGCTGCTACAGGCGGTGCTGGTGCTGCTACAGGCGGTGCTGGTGCTGCTACAGGCGGTGCTGGTGCTGCTACAGGCGGTGCTGGTGCTGCTACAGGCGGTGCTGGTGCTGCTACAGGCGGTGCTGGTGCTGCTACAGGCGGTGCTGGTGCTGCTACAGGCGGTGCTGGTGCTGCTACAGGCGGTGCTGGTGCTGCTACAGGCGGTGCTGGTGCTGCTACAGGCGTGTTGGTGCTGATACTGGCAGTACCCTCTCCAGAGCTGAAAGCAGGCCCCAACCTGATTTTATTGAATTTCCTAATCTGAGGCAATGGAGAATGTGCACACTATCTATCACCTTGGCTTTGCAACCTGCCTCACCAGGTTCTTCTTTCAACTTAAAGGCAGATTACGTAAAAAAGTCCGCATTCTTCCGCTCGGCCCCATCATGCGTTTTGTTGTGAGAATCCGATAGCACAGGGGAACTGAGGACAATGGTTCCTTGGGAACAGCAAGCATCTGTTTCTCACAGTTCTGGAGGCTGGAAGTCCAGGGTCGTGGCCTTGGCAAGTTCGGTGTGAGATCAGCGTGGTGAACTGGGGGAGCCTGGATGAGGCCTGTTTGTTAGGACTCTTATCCGTGCCCCTTTGCTCCCAGCGATGGGGATGATTAGGGGGCTGGCGTGCGGTGGGCAGGTGTCGTGTGTGAGCCTGTATGTGACCAGGGAGAGCTGATTCTGTGGAACCCAGGCATGCAGCACCTCCAGCCGGTCTGTGGCCCTGGGTCAGTAAGGCATCGTCCCCTGCACCCCATTATCCTGGAAAAAGCGCAGGCGGGCAGAAGCCATGTTGAATGTGTTCCCACCAACAACCTTGTGCCTAGCCCCCGGGCCTGGTCCATAGAAGGCGTTCAGTGAATATCTGAACGTAAGAGCTGCTCACAAAGAAGATGGAATCTGGCATTCAGTAGCCACTCCCTGTGGTGGCAAGCACAGCGACAGAGCAGGTAGACACGAATCTCTCTCTCTAGCTGGTATTTGGAAAGCTTGGCACTGAGTTCTTAGACTCTTCGGGTGGAGGAGATAGAGAGGAAATATTCTTGTTTCGGGGAATAAAGGTAAGTTGATTTGCAGTCTATTACATGAGACGCCATTTCAGAGATTCGGAGCAGATGGAAGGTGAGGACTGGAAGCTCTGACTCCTGCAAGGACAGGCCTGAACAAGGCTATCGGAACTGGGTGTGGCCCTTAATACAATCACCTTATTTTTTTTTTTATGTGAGAAATAGCTCCTTAATCCAAAACAGGCTCACGTTACTACCTAGGGGTAAAAGGAGAAACATGGCCCTTATAGTTCCCCAAAGTAAATTTCCAAACCAGGCACGTTTCCCCATATTTCAGGTGGAGAAATCCGAGGTGGTGAAGAGAGAGCAGTATATGGAGCGAATATGTTCACAATGACTGCTATGTAAATAATTGAATAAAATGTTAGTTTTAAGAGTTTTGTATGAATTTTCTTGGCATTAGCTCCTGTTATTTAAACACACACACCTTTAAAACTGTCAGTGAACCTGTTTTTTTAAATAAGCTAACCATCTCTGAAAACTCTTGCTCTTCCATTTATTTTTATAAATTGAAATCAACTGTAAATGAAGTGGGAGAGTTTCTTATTGAAAGAAATTTCTCCCAAAAGCCTTTTGATAAAGTGGACATTATTTTTGAAAGCTATGTTGACATTTGATTTTCGGTCTGTGCAGCGTTTGTGGTGGAAAAAACCCTGGGTCCCTCTGGTCAGACAGCCCTCCACTGAAATCCCTGTGAACAATGTTGGTTTGTTGATCTGCAGATGGTTTCAAAGATCGTTGTTGTGGAGTCAGAGAAGGAGACAGGACAGCAGAAGAATAATCTGGCCCTGGCCGGGGTGGCTCAGTTGGTGGCGCATCATCTGGTGCACCCAGGTTGGATCCCCGGTCAGGGCACATGCCTGGGTTGTGGGCTTGATCCCCAGTAGGGGGCGTGCAGGAGGCAGCTGATGTTTCTCCCGGCCTCTCTGTCTAAAATCAATTTTTAAAAAAGTGTATTTAAAAAAAGAAGAACCATCTGTCTCTCGGAAGAACTGTGAGAAACATTCGACCCATCGCCCGCTGCTGGTTTCGAAACTGGAGGAAGAGGCCCCAAGCCTGTGAACCTGGGAAGCCTCTAGAAGCCAGAAAGAGCAAGGAAACAGATGGTCCCCAAAAGGAGCCCGGACCTACTGGCACCTTGCATTGAGCCCAGTGAGACTCATTTCACACCTCGGACCTCTAGAACTTTAAGATAATAAATTTCTGTTGTTTTAAGTCATTAAAAAGGGGGAGGGGGCAGGTGTGGGCTAGAAGGGGTCAATGAGGAAAAAAGGGAACAACTGTAACACTTTCAACAATAAAGATTTTTTTTAAAAAGATGGTTGCGAAGAGGTCACGCAGAGCACTGTGCTTGCCACATGAGAGGTGCTCAGTAACTATTGCGTTGTTTAGGGGACGACTGTAATCTGGTTTGTTCAAAGTGAGGAAAATCGTTGAGAGTAAAGGCATTCTCTTCAACTCGACTTCCACACTCTGACTCCTAGCACTGGAGCACCTGCTAGACAATGCACCCTGGCCTTGGTCGTATCGCGATCAGTTGGGACAGGATCTGCCTTGTGCTTTAGAAAAACTAGCTAAGGGGAGAGCAGTGTCTTCGCACAGCCCGAGTGGTGACGTTGGGGCTGTCACTCACAGAACAGAGGGCGCCTGTGCCCCGGGCAGCAGCAACTCCATGCGGGTCGTGGGTAGCTGAGGCAGCACCAAGGCAGCAGAAACAAGGCCGGAGCAGAAGCACGAAACTCACTGGTCCCCAAGCACCACTGGAGCCGTGCCCTCGGGCCCTGGGGGCTTACACTCAAGTGAGGTAGAATCTGACCATTCGCGCGGTGGGATTACAAGATGTCTTAACTGAGCATCAAAATACTGTGTCCCCATCTCTGAGTCACACGTGCTATTTGTTTCACAGCACAGAAGTAACTTCTGTTTCAGTGATTGGACTGAGAGCCTCCCCTCCCCTTGCCTTTTGTTTTGTTTTGTTTTTTAGTCATAAAGACCTCTGAGACCTCGGTTGGGGGGTGGGGAAGTTAGAGAGAGAACACAAGGGCTAAAGATAAAGTCTAGCTACAGCTATTTGAAACGAGGAGATGATTCGGGGAGCTTCATCATGTTTTTATTTGTGTTTGTGTTTCCTTTCCTTCTGCTTCCACTTGCCACCACACCTACTTTCACTGACAGTAACTCGTAATGGCTTTCCTGTCATCCATATCGGGAGTGGCGTCAAAGACATGGTTCTTCACTCATTATGTCTTTCTTTTCTTAGAAACTGCCCTCTTTAAGGAAGTGCCTTCCGTTTCTCTTCTCGCCCTTCATTTGCTCCCACGTCGCCTGCTGTCATCCGAGTGCATGGACCAGTTTCCTGCTCCCTGATTGGGTGCAGTGTGAGCAGCTTGCTGCCCCCAAGCAGGGCAAGCTAGGGCAGGATAGGGCTGCCTGCTCACTGTCATCCCAGCAACTCAAACTTTGTCACTCTGAATAGCATATCTCTCTCCTTGGAGCAAAGATTGTTTATTTGAGGAACTGTGAAAACAAACCAGCATTCTCACTTGAGGCATTAAAACCATCTTAGAATTTAAGAACATAGCAGGAACTCTGAAAATCATCTGGCCCAAACCTCTCATTTGAAAGATGAAGAGAGTGAGGGCTAGAAAAACTGAGGTTAACAAGGGTAAGCTCAAAGCCAAGTTTCCTGACTCAGAGATCATATGTGCAGCTCCTTCACAAAATGGTTTTTTAAAAATATATATTTTTACTGATTTCAGAGACAAAGGGAGAGGGAAAGAGAGATTGAAACATCAATGATGAGAGAGAATCATTGATCGGCTGCCTCTTGCACATTCCCTACTGGGAAGTGAGCCCATAACTTGGGCACGTGGCCCCACCAAGAATCGAACTGTGACATCCTGGTTCATAGGTCGATGCTCAACTACTGAGCCACACCAGCTGGCCTTAGGGAAATAATAATCCCGGTCAAATACATTCATTTCAGAAAATAGTTATTAAGGGTCTACTTTAGGCAAAGCATTGTGTCAGATGCTAGAAGCCATAGAAACATGAACCAGAGCAGTATCTGTCCCCAAAGCTTCCAGCTTGGGGATGGGTAGGAGATATCACCAATACGGGAGGTAACTCTAATGTAAGCAAGAGTAACGTCTGTTCCATAAGAGTTATGCGGTTGTGAGGATGGAGGTCTGACATCCAGTAAGGGATGGAGGACTCGACCTGGCTTGGTGCTTTCCAGCACAGAGGTCAGAGCCACACTGCACCTCCAATGTAGAGACAGAGCATAAGACAAACTGGAGGAAGGCTCACTCCTTGAATGAGGTGGGAACAGATGGGGAACCTGAAATGTTCTCTAAGAATATGGGGCCTAGGCCTGGCCGGTGTGGCTCCGTTGGTTGGGTATCATCCCTTGCACTGACAGGTTGCTAGTTCGATTTTCAGTCAGGGCACATGTCCAGGTTTTGGGCTTGATCCCAGGGAGGAGGCATGCAGGAGGCAGCCCATATTAGATGTTCCTCTAATATCAATGTTTCTCTCTTCTCTATCTCTTAAAAATCAATAAAGCTATTCTTTAAAAAAAAAAAAAAAGAATATGGGGCTTACCAAGCATAGCCAGTTAATGAGTGAGGCAGGAGGAACGGGACACGCATCAGTGTAAGGCGAGGACTGCAAAGCATAGCAGTCAGTTTAAGAACCAGGGAGACCCAGAGAGGCCCTGAGCAGAAACTCGGGGTACAAACTGAGGGTGAGGCAGGGAGATTCAGGGGGCTCATTACTCTGAACTATTCTCTTGATGCTGAGCATCAAGATGATACATAAGGAAATTAAATTGGTATAGCAGGTATAAAATTCCAAAGCGAGCGCTCAGATAAGATGCAGATTTTCCAAGGAAACACTCAAGCACGGTTTCACAATTCTAAAAATACTCAACCCATAAAACGGGTGTGATGGCCACGTTCATGTGTCAATTTAGCTAAGCTACAGTCTTTATTCAAGCAAAAGGTAACCTGTTGCGGAGAAGGTATTTTATAATTAAAACCCACAGTCAGTGGACTTTAAGGGAGATGTCTACATAAGCTGGCAGGCCTGATGCAATCGGGTGAAAGCTTTAAGAGCAGGGCCGAGGCTTCTCTGAAGAAAAAGAAATCCCACCTGTGAGTGCAGCTTCCAGCCCGCCCTTCCCGCTGGTCTGACCTGTGGGTTCGCCTCCACAATCACGTAAGCCAATTCCTTGCAATCAATCCCTTAATATATAGTAGTATAGCTCTCTCTCCTAGGGGGTCAGTTTTTCTGGTTGAACCCTGATTGATACAAGGGTGTTAGTGAGTTGAAAGAGGAGTGCTTATGAGAAAATTTAGAGAGGAGAATGCCTTTGGAGAGAAGTGATTTCCTGGTCTCAATCTAGGCAGGGCTTCAATGGGACCACTGAGAGTTTGACACTTATTTCCTGAAGTTGGGGCCAGCCTGGACCCATAACCTCTGCTGAGGGTGAGAGTTGGTGGGTCAGCTCCTTTGGCACAGGAACCACTAAGACCAGGACAGAGACGTCCAGTCGGCTTAAGAAACGTCCAAACCTGTAGAGAATTAGTTTATTTGAGCCAAACTGATAACATATGCTGGGGAGCAAGCTCTCAAATGCTCCAGGGAATAATAGTTTTACAGCTCCTTTTATGCACTTAAAATTAAGGAAGGAACATAAGGAAGGTGACCTGGAGGTGGGAGGAAGCAAGGCAGGAACTGGGTTATAGTTCAACAAGATTATGTGCTCTCTTGAGGGTGGTTACATCTTATTACAAAGGTATGTTAACCTAGATTCACAGAAACAATAAACAGGGCTTGCTTAAAGCATAGAGAAACCTTTTACTAAAAACCTACAGGCCTCACCGACAATAGTGTGGTGATTACTAGAGAGGAATGGAGTGGAGGAAGGTAGAAGAGTATAAAGGGGTGATAAATGGTGATGGAAGGAGACTTCACTTGGGTGGTGAACACATAGTACAATATACAGATGATGTCTTAGAGAACTCTACCCCTGCAACCAATATAATTTTACTAACCAATGTCACTCCAATAAATTCAATAAAAATTACCCCCTCCCAAAGAAAAGTTATAGACCTGTGAGTTACTTTCCATAGAACCCTCCCCCGCTTTTTTTCCCATCCACAATATGAATTAAGCATATGTTGACCTTTGCTTCCTAGTGAAACTGACTAAAATGATCATACATGGATTTTCTAAAAAGCCATAAATCCATAAAGATAGGAAGCCTAGAGCAAGAGACAACAGGTACAGACTTTTGTTAGGAAGGAAATGGAGTGATAAGAACCTCTCAGTGCCACCCAAATATATAACCAGTTATCTGAAGGGAAGGTATTCTTGATCAGCCGCATCAGCCTATGAACCAGGAGGTCACAGTTCAATTCCCAGCCAGGGCATATGCGGGCTAAGGGGTGTGCAGGAAGCAGCTGATCAGCTGATCTATGATTCTCTCTCATCATTGATGTTTCTCTCTCTCTTTCCCTCTCCCTTCCTCTCTGAATCAATACAAATATATTTTTAAACAATAAATTACTGGGTGTTTTCTCTTTCCTGCTTGGATCCAGACTGATATTGGAGGGGGGAAAACAGCAAAATAGACATGTTAAACTTTTACAATTTTACTCTGAAAGTACGTACGGAACAATTTGTATAAATCTGTTAGGAGTCTGAGGGGCCATAAATAGAAAAGTCCTTGCCGTAACCGGTTTGGCTCAGTGGATAGAGTGTCGGCCTGCGGACTGAAGGGTCCCAGGTTCGATTCCGGTCAAGGGCATGTACCTTGGTTGCGGGCACATCCCCAGTGCGGGGTGTGCAGGAGGCAGCTGATCAATGTTTCTCTCTCATCGATGTTTCTAACTCTCTATCTCTCTCCCTTCCTCTCTGTAAAAAATCAATAAAATATATTTAAAAAAGAAAAGAAAAGTCCTCTTCTCTTGTCAAGTTCTGAAACAATGTGGGTTGGGATTTAAGTATTGCCTTTGAAAGCCAAGGTAAAGGACATGGTGTAGGTGTGTGGAATCTGTGGGCTTCCTAACCCTGTGCTCCAGAATCACAGATTTGGCCTCCCAGGCACAGGCTGTGGGTGGCCAGGGCGGGCCTCTTTCAGCTGCTACATCAAACTACACCATGGTAGAGAGCCACTGAGAGCACCCCTCCTGCAGGCCGCTGCTCCCAGCAGGGGGAGAGGACATAGCTGCTGTCTTCTCCCAAAGCCTCTCTCCAGGTAAGTCACTTCTTCCTCCCAGTGGAGATGGAATGAGTAAGCCCAGGGAGGCCAGTAAAATTACACAGTCATGCCCTCCACATGCCTCCCGCAACCTCAACAAGGTCTATGCCATTTTAACGTTATTTTTCTAAGTTTTACAAGGACAAATTTACAAAAGACTCAGATGAAGAGGGTGAAGGGGCTCAAATACAAGGTGATAAAAGGAGATTAGACTTTGGGTAGTGAACTCCCAGTTGAGTACACAAACATATTATAAAGTTGTAGACCTGAAATTATATGATGTTATTAACCAACTAGAGGCCTGGTGCACGACATTTGTGCACTGGGTGTTGGGGGGTGTCCCTCAGCTTGGCCTGCACCCTCTCACAGTCTGGGACCCCTCGGGGGATGTCCGCCTGCCAGCCAGCGGGCAAAAATCCCCCAAGGGATCCTTAGCGCTGCCACAGAGGCAGGAGAGGCTCCTGCCACCACCGCTGCGCTCACCAGCCCTGAGCCTGGCTTCTGGCTGAGCAGCACTCCCCCTGTGGGAGCACACTGACCACCAGGGGGGCAGCTACTGCATTGAGCATCTGCCCTCTGGTGGTCAGTGTGTGTCATAGTGATTGGTTGGAGGGACACTTAGCATATTAGCCTTTTATATATATAGACTAGAGGCCTGCTGCACAGATTTGTACACCGGTGGGGTCCCTCTGCCTGGCCTGTGCCCTCTCTCAATCCGGGACCCCTCGGGGATGTGGGAGGCCCAGTGCACAGATTTGAAACTGATCTCCGCAGGCCAGGCCAAGGGACCCCCCTCCAGTGCACAAATCCATGCACCAGGCTGGTTTTGGCCCGATCCCCACAGGCCAGGCTGAGGGACCCCACTGGTGCATGAATCCGTGCACTGAGCCTCTAGTATGCATATAAGATCTTTGGTTAATCTCTTCCCATTGTCCCCCTCCCCCCTTCCCTGTGAGATTCATTTGTCCGTTCCATGTTTCCATGCCTGTGCATTAAGTATCTGCCCCCTGGTGGTCAGTGCACATCATAGCTACCAGTTGAATGGTCAAAC
This sequence comes from Myotis brandtii, assembly GCF_000412655.1. Taxonomy (NCBI): domain Eukaryota; kingdom Metazoa; phylum Chordata; class Mammalia; order Chiroptera; family Vespertilionidae; genus Myotis; species Myotis brandtii. The sequence goes on along the minus strand of NW_005362626.1, from coordinate 110,642 downwards.
GGTCGGACATTTAGCATATTAGCCTTTTATATATATATAGAAAGAGAGATATTGATTTCAGAGAGGAAGGAAGAGGGAGAGAGATATAGAAACATTAATAATGAGAGAGAATCACTGATTGGTTGCCTCCTGCACACCCCTCATTGGGGACTGAGCCCACAACCCAGGCGTGCCCTGACCAGGAATTAAACAGTGACCTCCTGGTTCATAGGTCAACACTCAACCACTGAGCCATGCTGGCCTGGCAACAATCACCTAGACTTTTGATTGGCATCTGATTTGGGTTGGAGTGGGAGGCAGTCTTGTAGGACTGGGTTCTTAACCTGTGGGATCTGATGATATCTCCTGGTAAATAATGTCAGAATTAAGCCGTAGGATGTCAGCTAGCATCAAAGAATTGCTTCATTTGTGGAACACCCACGTCTGGTGTCAGAGGTAAATCAGTGTTGCAGGAGAGCACTGGGAACAGAGGAGAAACGCAGGAGTGTGTTTCTCCTTCGACCACTCCCCTAGAAAGTAAGCTCTATGGGGACAAGGAGTTTGCCTGTCTTGTCTACTAACTTTGTAGGGTGGGAATCTTAAGCAAGGAAGAAGCCTTTCTGAGAAAAACGCCAAAGCCAAGGAAATCATTTTTTGAAAGATGAAGAGCATGGTAATAGTAAACAACATCAACTGACTTCTTGGATCCAATTGTCCTTGAAATAAAACCAACTGCCTAGCCCTAGCTGGTTTGGCTCTGTGGATAGAGCGTCAGCCTGTGGACTGAAGGGTCCCGGGTTTGATTCCAGTCAAAGGCAGATGCCTGGGTTGTGGGCTGGATTCCCAGTGGGGGGTGTGCAAGAGGCAGCCAATCAGTGATTCTCTCTCATCATTGATGTTTCTATCTCTCTCTCCCTTTCTCTCTGAAATCAATAAAAATATTAAAAAAAAAAAAAACTACCCCAACTGCCTAGATTTTCATTATGTGAACCAAGTGATTAAGCCACTTTGTGTTGGTTTCTGTTCTTTGCAACCAAAGAGTATTGGCTAATATACCAATAAATGGTATCTTCAAAATAAATCAACCAGCAACCAATTAGGGCTTAAAGGGAGTGTATTGGCATGAACCCCCTGGCAGAAAGAGTCCCATGATATAGCTCAACCTCCATGCTGCCTCCTGGTACCCAAACCCACACATAGGAAATGAGCAGGTCAAGTGGAACAGCGAGGGACTCCTTCACCCACCAGACAGGGTCCCTGCCTATCCTTCAGCCTTTTGCTCAATCTTCCCTGTGAACAGAATCCAGATTTGCTTTAGGGAAGGCTGAAGCTACCTGTAATTCCTCTATAATGATTGACTTAGGAATGGGCATATGGTATAACTCTGCCCAACCAGCTACGCAAAGTCCATGGGGGAATTCCGGAAAAGTTATCTTTGCTCTTCCAAAGGGATTTAGAGAAGGATGCCCTTTCTCCCTCTTCAATCTTTGAATGTTGTTGTGAGAACATGATGCTGAGACTGGTTGCAACCATCTTGTGCTGTTGATACCCAACACAGGTTCGGCTGCCTGCCACAAGCCAATTCTGAAGAGTCAGGGGTTGGTAGAAGGAAAACTCAGTTTATTCAAGAGCTGGCAGCCTGAGAAGAGGGTGGACTCTTGTCACAAAGACCATATTAATATGTCAGTGCAGGCAGGGGTTTTTATGCTCCGGGAAGAGAAAGACAGAACAAAGGAAACCAGAGGGAGTTGTGGGCTTTCTGTTGAGGGCTCTGTGTGTGAGTCAGCACAGTCTACTCCCATAGCCACCTCAGAGCCGGTCAAGTGATGGTCTGGTTTTTGTCATCCTGGTTTTCCTCATCATCCTGGTTTTAAGGTTGAAGGTCGGCCAGTCTCCAAGGGCTAGAATGCCTGAAGGTCAGAGTCTGTTGCTTAGAAGTCAGTTCCTAGACTTCTTAAGCAAACTGCTTATCTGCAGTCACGTGTTAGTTAACAGGTCTAGTTTACAGAAACAACGTTAAAAATGGGGTGGGTTACACTGTGAGGAAATAAGCCCGAAGACAAAGGCAAACAGCCATGGGGGTGGCAGAGCAAAACCATAGCCAGGTCTGTACACAGCAGCGGTATAGCTCTGGCTCCTCTTGCCCTCTGAGCCCATGGAGCCATGGGACCCGTTGAGGTTCTTTCAGCTCTCTTGGGGTTGTGGTGTCCTGGGATAGGGGTGTTCCCCCATCTTCTTGCTAGGCTTTGGAAGAATGCACTACAGCCCACCCTTACCTTCCTCATAGGACCATTCCAATAAGGTTTTTGTTTTCAAGCTCTAGCCGGCATGGCTCAGTGGTTGAGCATCGGCCTATGAACCAGGAGGAGGTCACAGATCAATTCCCGGTCAGGGCATACGCCGGAGTTGCTGGCTCGATCCCCAGTAGGGGGTCTGCAGGAGGCAGCTGGTCAATGATTCTCTCTCATCATTGATGTTTCCATCTCTCTCCCCCTTCCTCTCTAAAATCAATACAAATATATTTTTTAAAAAAGGAATTGATGGTAGGAAATGGAGATCGTCAGCCATGGGCTCATAAAAAAGGGGAGTCATAGCTACAAATGCAAAGTGTTCAGCTTAGGGCAGTCCACAGAAAAGAGCTTGGGGGTGGACGTCAAGGATTCTAGTCTCATGAGCAAAGCCAGTCTTAAAGTGGCATGGGGAAGGCAATCGGTAGCTGTATGGCCTTGGTATATCTCCATCCCTATTGGGAAGACTGTCCTATTGACAAATGAATACATCATGTTATCTTAACTTGATAGCCTGAAAGAGCTGTGTTTAACTTCTTTCCCAATTCCATGTTTGCCAACCAGTGTTCTGAGGATGACTTGGCTCCTATGTGGGTTGACCTGGAAGGTGAGTGATGTCAATTTTGAGGGGTGGGGTTCCTTTTGTATTATAAGTAGTAAGCTGGCATTCTGATTTTATGCATTGTAACTTGTTAATGTAGTGCACCCTTCAGAGATTAACTTGTTCTTTTTTTTTTAACCTTATTCGAGGATATGTTTTTATTTATTTGATTTTATTTTTAAATATATTTTTATTGATTTCAGAGAGGAAGGGAGAGGGAGGTAGAAACATTAAAGATAAGAGAATCACTGATCGGCTACTTCCTGCACACCCCTCACTGGGGATCAAGTCTGCAACCCCGACATGTGCCCTGACCAGAATCGAACCTGCAGCTTTTTGGTGCATGAGACAAGGCTCCAACCAACTGAGCCATCTGGCCAGGGCTACATGAACTTGTTCTTAGCAAGCTGATAAAAGAAGTCTGCTGAGACCACAAGCCAAGCACCAGACCTGTGCTATGGTAATAAGTGCTATCCTCTGAGGCCTCTCAGGAGAAGTTACCTACCTTCCTTATCCACCCTGTCTTTGAGCACAACTGTTTTTTTTGTGTGTGTGTATGGAACAGTGGAAGGAACATGGTTCTGACATCAGAAGACCTGGGTTTGAATCCCAGCTTTGCTACTTTGCAAATGAGTCACTTGGAATAAGTTACCTAACCTCTGCATGCCTCAGTGTCCTCATTTGTAAATTGAGGTTTATCCAGGGGGGGTTGACTGAGGGGATAATGTAAAACAAGACACTTATTAGAATCGCTGGAAAAGAACAGAGCCTCAGCAAACACTCACTACAAGTGTGACAAGTGAGTAATAGATTGCACTCAGGATCCCAGTGTGGGAAGGACATTCCGTTGAACTCATTCCTTTCCCTCTCAATGGAATAGAGAAAATATGGTGCTCTGCTCCATTAACACTCCTGTCTGAAAACCCCAGCCCAAGGGAGATTTCACTGTGACTTATCACAACTTTGCCTTCACTCTCGATGAAAGACACAGTCCCCACGTTGTACATGTGATGGATCCCTTTCTCTGCAATGACTCCCCCTCCCCCTCCTCTCCTCCTGCCCTTCTGCTCTACAACCCAGAGAAGTCTTGTTAGTCTTTCAGAACTCAGCTCAGACAGTGGGCCTTGTGTTTCCTGTTCTTCAAACAGGCAAGCCTGGCCCCTGGGGCCCCTCGCCTTGCATCACTCTGCCCAGAGTTTCATAGATTGGCTCCTTCGCATCCTTCAAGTGCCACTAAGCCAGAGAGATCTTTCCTAACCACCCCGTGTACTTATCCACCCCACAGTCATTTTCTCTCTCATTACTCTGCATTATTTTCTTCATTGTATTATCACTGCCTGAAGATACCACAACTGGCTACTTTTCTCACATAGTGTCTAGTTTTCTTCCACCAAGCTTCCCTGGATCTGAAATCGTGCCTGTCTTGTGTACCACACAGATCCCCTGAGCCCAGAACAGTGCCTGGTACACAGTAGTGCTCAATCCAGATTTCAGCATGTGCTACATGAATGAAGATCGCATGCTCTGGAAAGCCTTGACTGCTAGGCTGGGTTAGATACCCCTCCTGTGAGCTTCCTTTGTCCTTTGGGCATGTTTCTTTGTGTAGCACTTGAACTATAGCTAATTTTGCTATTTAAAAAGTGCCTTTCGCCCTAGCTGGTTTGGCTCCCTGGATAGAAGGTTGGCCTGCGGACTGAAGGGTCTCAGGTTTGATTCCGGTCAAGAGCACGTACCTTGGTTGTAGGCTCCTAGCCCTGGTCGGGGCATGCAGGAGGCCACCAATTGATGTGTCTCTCTCACACTGGGGTTTCTCTCTATCTCTCCCTCTCCCTTCCACTCTCTGTATAAAATTAACGGGAAAAATATCGTCGGGTGAGGATTTAAAAAATAAATAAATAGATAAAATAAAAACTGCCTTTCATGCATCCTCCCGCAGTAGTAACCCTTTCAGGGGTGAGAGATGGGCAAGAGGAGGGGTGAGAGGGAAAACCCTAGAGGGAGCAGTGTGGGAAACCACTGGATTGTTGGGGAGGGAGTGCTAAATCAGAAGGGTTTTCAATCAAGTTCCCATTCAGAACTGTCCAGGGAGGTGAGTTCTGGAGAGAGGAAGATACCTCCCTGGGGCCCACCAGATCACTTTGGAGTGGAACACATGTCAACATGCAGGCAGGCAGGGCAGGCCCCTCAGCTCCCGGGTCGTGTGGAAGGATTACAGAAGCTCCGTGTCATGCAGAGGAAAGAAGAGAGGAAAGAAGAGAGCTGAAACTATGGTTGGCAGGGTTTGTGGGCTTTTGTTGCAAACAGGGCTGAGTGAGCCTACGGCTGAGGGCTGCTGAGGGTGGACTCCTGGGCAGGGCATCAGATGAAAGCTGTGAAGCCTTAGGATTTGGCAGCACTGGGACAGCCAAGACCCTGCCTGGTCAGCAAAGGGAGGCCAGTACCAGAACCCACAAGTAGGGCTGAGCCCCCTCCTCTGATGTAACAACAACCCAGTAAAAGCTCATAAAACCCAATGCCACCTTGCCAAAGTGGAAGGTTTCAGGAGAAATAGCCCTGACAGGAAATTCAACCTGAGTTGATCGAATATTGGGGCAAAATAAAGCTGTTTACACCTGAGCAGATGGCCATACCTTTACTGACAAATTTGAAGGGTCCTCCCAACCCACCCTTTCCTACTCTTTAGTGAGTTAGAGGCTGGAAACCCGGCCCTTTGCTATATTTCCTTTTCTCTCCTCCACTCTTTAGACTCTGAACTCTTTACAGGACAGAGTCTGTCTTCCAGTTGTCCGGCACAAATGGAAGCTGCTTATGTCGTTTTACGTTTTCTAGCAGCCACATTCCAAAACTAAAAATCAACTAAAAATAAACAGGTGAAATTAATTTTGAGAGTATAGTTTATTGAACCCAATATAACAATTATCATTCCATGTAATCCACATAAAAATTATTAACAGGATACTTCCTTCCTGCCCGCCCCCATCCCCCAGTCTTTAAAATCTGGTGTGTATTTTACAGTCTTAGCACACCTCACTTTCAAATGCCAAAAAGCACCTGTAGCTAGGGTTTGCCTCACTCGTCTAGCACAATCCCCGCCACAGAGGAGGTGAAAAGTAAATATTGATTCAATGATTGCATTTCTAATACTAAATGTTATCATTACATGTTCCTACCTCCTGAGAAGCATTTGTTCCTTTCGAAATAGGGCAGATTAGCGCTGTCCCTCTCGGGAGCTCACCGCCTTTCCCGGGTGCACACGGGAGCTTTTCCTGTCCCCTTCTCCTACCCCCAGGGGCTTCCCTTCACCATTCCTTCTCCTAAGCGCCAAGGGCCCTTCTTTTGCTTCTGTAACTTGTTTCCTGAGCCTATTCGGCCCAGCTGGCTCACTTCTACTACCTTTGTGACTTTCTGAATAAGCTTTCTTTTATAATTTGAAAACACACACACACACACAGTCGGGCAGAACAATAAATCATGCTTTGCCTTGGATGCATAGCATCTACAGGGCTTGGCCAATACTACTTGGCATTACATTTAGAAACAGTACAATAAAACATACACCTTACCATGCCTTAAAAATGCACATTCAAGTGCGACGTTGACTTCACTATGCTTGTGTCAAATTGCAGCTAAAAACCAAACAAATGTGTAGCCCCTCCCAAAATAAATATATTTGTACTTTGTCCTCAATTGCATGGCCATATCTAATATTTGTGGAGCCTGGTATAATCTCTTATGATATTTCACAGAGTCTCAGAGGCTTGCTTTTAAAATTCAATTGATATGTTCTGTATTTAATCACAAACCAATTTTGTTATTCATTGTTCAGTGTTATCCAATGACCAATAACCATGTTCACTTTGCTTAATTGAAGATTAATTTGATCAAAAGGACAGTTTGTGCCTCGAGGGAATTTCCTGTTGTATGAGACGATCATCCTCATGACTATCTGGCTAATCATTTCCCATGTGTACTCCTGACGTTGGAACTATTTGCTGTCCCGTTCTAAGGACAAAGCTGTATCCTCCTTGTGTTTGTCTTTAACTGCCTTTCAATGCATTCCAACATGCCGAGAATGTTTAATTCCTCTCAAAATTGCTGCTGATCACAATCAGGCTGTGTTTCTCCCTTTATAGCCTAGTTACTATAGGAAGGTGTGCAATGGCATTGATTCTGGAACAAATAGGCAATATTGTGGAGAGAAAACCATTATTGAATGGTCCTCTCTCCCAAATAACTTAACGTTACTACTTCATAGTGGTTCCATTGTCCATGTTGTTAATGTAAAAAACCATTGAAACTTGTAAAGAATTTTTGTGAGTTTATTTGAGCCAAACTGTCGACATATGAAGGGAAGCAGAACCTCAATGGATTGAGATAATGCTCCAGAGAATGGTGGGTTACATCTGTATTTATACATTGCAATCAAAGGAAAGGGACATAGGTGGGTTCCATGAAATCCATTGGTGATAGACTAGAGAGGCGGGAGAAAGCAAAGTGGGGAAACCCCTGGGATTGGATAAAAAGTAAAATGATAGACATATACTTAGGTGGGTGCAGGAACAACTAACATGATAATAATGAAGGAATTTGTGGTATCTGTCCTGGCATATTAGGTTGTGCCCCCAAGGGCTCCAGAAAAAGGGAAGTTACAAGTTACCCAGACATTTCAAAGGTATGTTATAGATGCAACAAGACAGATAGGCTCAGTTGAGGTAAAGGTTGACCTTGTCAGTGAAGATATCAGCCTAGGACGTAACTACCCACCGTAACTGCTCTTAGTTAAAGTTTAATTTCAGACCATCCTTTGTTACTCTAGGTCTCTGAGTTTGCAAGACCACCATGTAGGCCTTCCCTGAGCTTGTCAGGTTAGCATGTGTTCCCTTTCGTCCACAATGTATTTTGCTACTTTGCTGCTGAGAATCTCTCTTACTAGGTTAGACTCTCTAGCAGATAATAAATTTTCACATAACACTAGTTACACGATGCATCAGTGACCCCTTATTAACAGTTTCCCAACTCAAGGGTGAGAGATACAAACAACTCTCACGGTCCTCCACCAAAGCTAAGTATTAGAGTTTCCCTATCTGAAGAGGAGAGGAGGCAGAGTCTAACACCAGGCCAGAGTGGTGAGGGATTACGAATCATCCGCACACCAGGTGGCTGAGCCTGGTTGGCTCCAGCACCCAGTGAAGGGAGTCAGCGGCTTTTAAAGGACTTTTGGTGGGATCTTTCTGGGCAGAGACTTCTTTATGCATACCCAGAGGGGAGAGAATGGAATGTGGTCACCATAAGTGAAAAGTGGTCTTCAGCAAAGGGAATGTCCATATTGAATTGACCATAAAGCCAGTTGGGGTGGGGGGCAAGTTTGGGGGGAGGGTGTCAAATTTAAGGCCCTAAGGTCCTCCTTTGGAGCCTCCTAAGTAGTATTCCAGTGACTTCCTCAGTTGGAATTGCTCCTCTCTGTTTTCTGGGAGAGTTAGTCCCTATCCTGTGGATTCCCTACACTGAGAATTGCGGGGTGTCTTCCTTTTTTCAACAGCCTTTTATTTGGCACCTACCACATATCAAGCTCAGAAGAAACAGTGGGGAACAGGCCCCATGGAGCCCTTCCTCCAAGTGCCTGGGCTGGCAAACATCCCAGACTCCGAACCACACTTCCCTGCTCACGGCACAGCCCTCGCTCTCCTCGCTGCTGCCTAACCCTACACTATCTTCTTAGGCTTAGTTGGGAAGAACTGTCCCAATAGCATCTCTTAAAAAGTCAGGATAGTTTTGAAAGAGGTGACAATATTGAGTATTTACAAATAGACTATTTACAGATTTACAAATTCTGGGTGGCATCTTCTGCTCCCACTTGTAAGGCAGGCGCACTTGGCTGCTCTGCAAACTAGAAAAACGTTAAGCTCGAATTCAAATCAAGTTTTCAGAAATCGTACAGGTGAAGCCTCCCTCTGGTTGCTAGGCAACCTGACGGACTCTCCAGCGAGGACCAACTTGCCTCCCACACTGGACCATCTCTCCCCAGTGGTGGGACGCGGAGGCCCCATTGGTCCCCGTCTCCTCTCACTCGGCTCCAATTGGCCGCCGAACCTCTCACTCCGCTCCCGTTGGCTCTCGCCGTCTGGCGCCGCGCTCTCATTGGCAGGCCGGTTCTCGGGCCACTCGACGTCACTCTCTCACCCCACTTCCTCTGCCCTCCGACTCGGACACCGCCCCTCCTCCCGCCCTTCCAGCCACGAGGGAAAAACCCGAGCGAGCGCCCGCCTCTACCTTCCTTCTGATTGGTAGAAGCCCGGACGGGGGGCGGGCACTGCCGGGCTCGTCTGCCGGCTGCGATTGGCTGCTTGAGCCACTGCCCCGCCTCCCACCGCCTCCCGGCGCTGCCG
>NW_005362626.1:87625-100901 GCF_000412655.1 Myotis brandtii | reverse complement strand
TGCCAGGGCGCTCCCGCCGCCTTCAGTGAAGGGGACGCCCGGGGATGGGGAAGCTCACCCGTGGGCTGTGGCTTGGCGGGGGGTGTGTCCTGCCACCCCAGGGCCAGTTGCTGGGAGGAAGGGGAGTGGGCAGCATCCCCAGCCGAGCGCAGGGGCAGGAAGGCATCGCGGCCGCGAGGAACCTGGCCGAGGGCTGGCGCTCTTGGCTGCTGCTCACGGCGCTTGCTTCAGAGACCAGATTCCTGCCTCCCACCTTCCGCCTCCGTCATTTTTATGCCCATTTTAAAAACAGGGTTCCCCGTACCTCCCCCCTGACGACAGCTTCAGGACCAGCCTGACCTGCTAGGACGATGTGATGGGCCAGGCACCCACAGGGCCTGCACACACCAGAGGTTTTGGGTTAAGTCAAGGACATTCCCAAAGCAAGTCTATGGAGCCTTTGCAAACCCATGACCTGCCGCGGCCCGGGGTAGAGAGGGGATGGCTCAGGGCCACGCCGGGGAAGGGGTTTGGACCACAGGTAAAGAGAGGCTGCCCCTGCTTGCCATGCTTGCCTGTGGCCTGGGCCTTCGGGCTCCTCGGGCCTCTCCGGGGCTCCGTCTGCTGCGGGCCTTCCTCCGGATGCTCTGGCCAGCCTGCTGCAGCCGGGCGAGGTCTGCTGCCGCTGAGCACCAGGGGCCCCGTTTCAGGGACAGGTCAGGAAAAAGGATAGCGAGATAAATGACAAAATCAAGACGAATGGAGGGGCTCACGCAGCTACCCGACTTTTCCTTCTGAGATGGAGCATGGACCTGTATTGCACAGATTCTGTCAGGAGGGGGATTGAAAGTCCTTAACACGGACCTGTGCCCAGTGGGTCTTTGCAGCTTGAGACACCTAAGCAGTCTGTGTTCGTTCTCTGACCAAAACCTTATTTTTAAAATTTCAGTTATTTTCGTATGGACAGGAAGAGCATGTTTTACGGGGGGTGGGGTAAGACATTCTTTTTGTTTTGTTTGTCCTTTGTAGGTTTCTCTCTTCTGAGTTTGTCCTATTTTCAGTTCTAGTTTAGTTCAGTTCCATGCTACCTTAGTCAGTAACTCCAGTTCTCAGAGGGTGTTTGCCTTTGGGGAGAGTTAAGTGGATGTGACGTTTGAGGCCATAGACGGCCATATCATCTGTTAGGCTAATTCTGGCGCTTGCTTTTGATCTTGTTTACTTAAATATTCCTCCAGAATGCTTTCACATCTTGTTTCTCTTCACTGGGATTGGCTTTGAGAATTTTTGGTCAGTATTTTAGACAGCTTTTCTCACAGGAAATGCAGAACCCTGATGTTGATGTGACGTGTTTCCTTGGTACCCTAGAATTATTTAAAATCATAATCCAGTGGAACTGAATGTGGGGAGACACAAGTTGGTTGTGGAGGGAGGAGCTTGATGGGCTATATGTCAGAATCGCTATTTAGTTTCACTTAGAAAGGGATATCAAGGCTTATAATTTTAGGTTGGGTTCCTAAAGAACCAAGTATAGAAGGGTGTGATATTTCTATGTTTCTCAAGAAGGTGATATAGATTGAAAAGGTTGAGAAATGTGTCACCCAATCTAATGGGAGGAGGGCAGGACTCGTTCTTAATCACCTATTCATCCTAGTGCTTGACATGTGTGATGCTCACTAGCTGTCCATCAGCTGAGTATACCTAGTGAGAGCAGTAGAGGAGAAGCTAATCTTTCAAGCTCACAGTCTTCTCTGCAGGGTTTGTGCTTGGGGATGCGTGCATGTGGGAATGATTGTAAGACTAACAAATGTTCTCGTCTGATTCTGTTTCGATTCCTTACATTTTTCGCGTTAGGATCTGGGAACAGTGGAAACCTACCATTTGCTTTGAACAGCAACAGTAGAGAGCTAATTTTCTGAACACTCTTTGGTGCTGCCGCTCGCCTTAAAAGTGATAGCAAAAAGAACTTACTAGTGAGGGCAGCTACAAGTACTGAATCTACAAGATTTGTCCTGTAATTGTTTTAACTCCAAATTCAGCCCCTTAAAAAATGGCAGTTGAATGCCCTTTACTCCATGGTCTCAAAGGGATTTCAAAAGAATAAAAATACAGTCCTTCCCCCAAGAGGAGTCTAGGAACCCAGGGGGGATGGGAGGACCTCTCATAGTTTTCTTTTGTGGGTAGAATATGGAGACTTTGGTGTGAATGACGTGCCTGATGCAGGAGTGCAGGGCCCTGATTAGAAAACTCTAGGAAACTTTCCTAGAAGAGGAATCTTACAAGAAGTTATTGAAATATGAGTATACTCTCTGATAGCAGACCAGTAACTGAGGTGGGGAGGGGGGTGTCGGCAGGGGTATCCATGTTTTATACTTAGAGAACCAGCCAGCGTGTACGCGCAGGAAGGCTTTCTTCACAGCAGTCTTGTTTGCTTGCTCCTGTGGTGGAAAGGCAGCTTATTCTCAATTGCCAGGATTCCTCTCCTGTGATAGTGAGCAGGTCGCCAGGTGACTGCTTATAGTTTATTTTGTACCCAAATGTGTCCTGAATTTCTCTGACCGCCTGTTGGAATCAAGCTACAGGGGAGCCAGGAGGAATTCAGAACAACTGACTAAACCCCAGAAAAAGCATGGTTGTAGGAACATGGTTGCAGGAACTAGGCAGCCTCATCATTTTAATCTTTGCCGAACTCATTGCCTCAGGAGTTTCTAAACACCCTTTGTGGTAACCTGCCCAGCCGCTGGTGATTCATTAACCACGTCCTGACCCTGACCCATGCTGCTCGGCTCTGGCACTTGCTCTGAAAACACCTTCTAGGAGAAATCTGTTGGAGACTTCGGCAGGGCTGTTGCAGGCAGAACAGAGAACCTGGCTAGCGATGACAGAAGAGGATGGAAGCCTAATCCCTTTCCCATGGACTCTTCCCCACAGTGGCATTTACTGCCTCCTTCTCCAGGAAGCCCCAGTAACCAGCGACTCTCCATTCTGTTTCTTTGCCTCTAGTGCCTGCTCCCCCGCCTCTTTCTCTCTACTCCCATTCCCCTCCTCTCTTTCCCCTTTCCTCTTCCCCCTCTCCCAACATTCATGCCCAGTTTATTTAGTTATTGTTATCTTTTGAATTTTTATAAGAGTTTATCTGAGCCAAACTGGCGACATATACCGAGGCGCAAGATCTCATATGCTCCCCTTCTTCCCCAGTTTGAGTAATTAAAATTGAAAGAAGGAATATCAGCAGTTAGGGGAAATTTCCTTGGTATAAATAGTGTCGAATGCGTATGCATACATGGCTTCAAGAAGAAGAATTACCGCCCTAACCGGTTTGGCTCAGTGGATATGGATAGAGAGTCGGCCTCCGGACTGAAGGGTCCCGGGTTCGATATTCTGGTCAGGGGCATGTACCTGGGTTGCGTGCACATCCCCAGTAGGGGGTGTTTGGGAGGCAGCTGATGTTTCTCTCTCATCGATGTTTCTAACTCTCTATCCGTCTCCCTTCCTCTCTGTAAAAAATCAATAAAATATATTTTAAAAAAAGAAGAAATATTACTGCTATTTAAGTAGTCTCAACATACAGAGGGAATCATGCTTTCCCCCCACCAGTGAGAACTGGTCTGCATGGTCTGCTTAATTTGCAGACTACACAGCATAAAATGAGAGAATAAAGAACAAAAAATAGGTTATTTTTTCAAAGTGTGTATTTAATACTTTAATCAAAGAGGTTTTGTGGAATTTTAGAGGGAGGAAGGGAGAGAGAAACATCAGCATCTGTGTGAGAGAAACATCGATCAGCTGCCTCCCGCATGTGCCCTGACCTGGGGATTGAACCTGCCACCTTTTGGTGCATGGAGGTGACGTTCCAGCCAACTGAGCCACACTGGCCAGGGCAGGATTGATTGATTTTGGGAGGTGAGGTTAAACGTAATGAAGTAGGTACGAAGTCTGTGAAGAGCTCTTAAGTGATCTATTGATGTGAAGAAAGTAAAGCTTTACTAAATAGCATCTCATTGTAGTCTCTGGGCCAATGCCAAGTTGGCCAGTACTTAGAGAGCAAAGGAAACTGTTAAACAGGAACTGTTGTCTCAAGTAACAACCCTACAGCACACGTGGACTAAAGGAGGTGCTGCAGGTCATCATCCCATTTTCTTTCCACTTTATTTATTTATATATTTAAAATAATCATTGTTGAAAGTATTACAGATGTCTCCCTTCTTCCCCCATTGACCCTCTCTGACCTGCCCCTGCCTCCCACCCGCACCCCGGGTAGTTTTCAATACAAGCACTAAGGGGAAATCACTCTAAAAGGTTGGGGCAAATGAATGTGGCTGAATGCCGCCGAGTTGAAAACTAGAAGCATGAGTGAGTAAATGAGGATAATTACATCTTGCTAGAAAGATAGGTATTTTGTTTGAAAAATCCTGAGGTCTGAACCTGCCCCTATAAGAGCTAATACAATAAAGGGGGAAAGGTTTATCTATAAGCGTTAGGTAACATTTTTCCTAAGCAAGGTCAAATTCTGTACTACATTATGTAATTGGATAAGGAAATGTTTAACTCACTTTGAAGTTGTTATTTGAATTCATGTGGTAATTTATGACTTATTTGAAATTCCTAGTGCCTGAAGGAGGAAACAGTGACAGACCTGGAGACTGAAGTTCTTTGTCCCTCACACAGGTATGGCACCCTGTCATGCTGCTAAGGAGTGTCCTCTCGAAAGGAAGGGGGAATTTAATTTTTACCCCAGGGCAAATAATACATGCCACACAGCCTCAAACCCTGTACAGGGTTACACCCTAGCTTGAAATACTGGTTAATGCTAATTTTGTGTTTAATGGACTAATGTAAAAATCTTTCGCTGGGAGGGTTGAGCCTTTGCTTTAGAACAGACTTGAGTCTTGTTGGTACTTTCTTGTTGGAAGATAGCTTTAAAGGTTTCCAGAGCTGTGGTGGAAGTGTACCTTTCCTTCATCTTTAAAGAAATTTAGTCCAGCCAGTGTTGCTCAGTGGTTGAATGTCAATGTATGAACCAGAAGGTCATGGTTCGGTTCCTGGTCAGGGCACATGTTGGGGTTGCAGGCTCGATCCCCAATGTGGGGTATGCAGGAGGCAGCCGATCAGTGATTCTCATTGATGTTTCTGTCTCTCCTTCCCTCTCCCTTTCTCTTTAAAACCACTAAAATATATATATTTGTAAAAGAGCCTGGCTGGCATGGCTCAATGGTTGAGCATTGACCTATCAACCAGGAAATCACATTTCTGTTTCCAGTCAGAGCACATGCCCAGGTTGCAGGCTTGATCCCTGATCTGGGTGCATGTGGGAGGCAGCCAATGGTACACTCTTACATCGATTTTTTTTCTCTCTCTCCCTCTCTCTCCCTCTCTCAACTCAATAAAAACACTTTTTATTGTTAATCCTCACCCACTGATTTTTAGAGAGAGTGGAAGGGAGAGAGAGACAGACAGACAGGCAGACATCACATAGTTCTTTACAACATGGAAGAATCTTATTTGAGTTTCCTTTATTTCTAGTAATCATACTTTAAATCTAAAGATGTATAGTTTTGGCCCTAACTGGTTTGGCTCAGTGGATAGAGCATCGGCCTGTGGACTCAAGGGTCCCGGGTTCGATTCTGGTCGGGAGCATGTACCTTGGTTGCGGGCACATCCCCAGTCAGGGGTGTGCAGGAGGCAGCTGATCGATGTTTCTCTCTCATCGATGTTTCTAGCTCTCTATCCCTCTCTGTAAAAAAATCAATAAAATATATTAAAGATGTCTAATTTTGAATAAAGTGCAAGCTTTTCTGAAAGATGATAATTTTGAATAATAGTACTTCATTCTTACTATAATTGCTATATTTAAAATTGACTGCCCTAAGTAAAGTATGATGAACTTAAAAGTAAACTAATATTTTAGGTGATAGTTGAACTCTTAATGTCGATTTCTCAAATTTGAACTTAACAGTTTAGAACCTGAAATAATGTTCTTCTGTTCTTCTTCCTGAAGCTCTCGCACCATGCCTGGGTCACTTCCTTTGAATGCAGAAGCCTCCTGGCCAAAAGATGTGGGCATTGTTGCCCTTGAGATCTATTTTCCTTCTCAATATGTTGATCAAGCCGAGTTGGAAAAATACGATGGTGTAGATGCTGGAAAGTATACTATTGGCTTGGGCCAGGCCAGGATGGGCTTCTGCACGGATAGAGAAGATATCAACTCTCTTTGCATGACTGTGGTTCAGAACCTCATGGAGAGAAATGGCCTTTCTTATGATTGCATTGGGCGGCTGGAAGTCGGAACAGAGACAATCATCGACAAATCCAAGTCAGTGAAGACCAATTTGATGCAGCTCTTTGAGGAGTCTGGGAACACAGATGTAGAAGGAATAGATACCACGAACGCCTGCTACGGAGGCACGGCCGCTGTCTTCAATGCTGTGAACTGGATCGAGTCCAGCTCCTGGGATGGTGCGTTATGTCTCTATTCCAAAGAAACAATCTCTGAGGATGAATAGGCCCAGATGACCTTTTTTTAAAAATTTTTTAAAATATATTTTTATTGATTTCAGAGAGGAAGGCAGAAAAAGAGAGAATCATTGATCAGCTGCCTCTTGCACACCCCATACTGGGGATCCAGCCTGCAATCCGGGCATGTGCCCTTGACTGGAATTGAACCCATGGCCCAGATGACCTTTTAATTAATGCTGTATGCAAACGTTACCACTTACGCTTGTTGGCATATGTTCAGGAAGATAGCTAAGACTTTTAGCATATCTGCATTATGAATCTGTTATCTTTATCATGTAGGATATTACCTTATCAAAACTTAGACCATTTTTTTTTTTTAATCCTCACCCCAAGGATATGTACTTTTTATTGATTTTAGAGAGAGAGGGAAACATTGATGTGAAAGAGAAACATCAGTTGGTTGCTTCCTGTACATGCCCTGACTGAGGATTGAACCCTCAACCTAGGTATGTGTCCTGACTGGGAATTGAACCAGAAACCTTTTGGTGTACGGGACAATGCTCTAACCAACTGAGCCACCCGGCCAGGGCCCATTTTCCAAAGATGGGGAAAGCATATTCTGGGGGAAATGTAACACTTCAGTTTCCACATGTAATATTTACAGTATGGATCACCTTCTTTTGCACTGACGATGTTTTTCAGGACGGTATGCCCTGGTAGTTGCAGGAGATATTGCCGTGTATGCCACAGGAAATGCTCGGCCTACAGGTGGCGTCGGAGCCATTGCTCTGCTCATTGGGCCAAATGCTCCTTTAATTTTTGAACGAGGTGAGTGGGAATGTTTTTTGTTTTTTTAAATTAGCACAGTATGCTGAGAAATTTGAAAATAGAAGCTAGTGCTTACTGAGTGGTCATTCACAGCAGACACTACTTGCTAAGTGCTTTCTTTGTATTATCATATTTAGTCTTCATAGCAATTGTATGAGGTGAGCAATGTCATGCCCATTTTGCAGAGAAGTAAAATGGGTTTAAGTAATAACTTAAAGGAAGCACTTGCCCGTAGTCACACAGTAAGTGGCAAGCTTTATTTCAGTTTAGTAAAGCAATCATAGTCTCCCAGTTAGATTTATGAAGCTTGCATGAAAATGTATAGCCAAGGAGTCTTAGGCCTATTGTGGATACAGTTGTTTCAATTACTATTGGCTTCACCTTGTGATGCTTATACTGCAAGAGGCGAGAGTTGACTAGTTAAGGAGGGCCCAGTAATGCTTGCTAGCATGCTGACATCAAGAAGCAGAAATCCATGGACATCTTCCTTTTTGGTTCTAATAGGACTTCGTGGGACACACATGCAACATGCCTATGACTTTTACAAGCCTGACATGCTTTCCGAATATCCCATCGTGGATGGGAGACTCTCCATCCAGTGCTACCTCAGTGCATTAGACCGCTGCTACTCTGTCTACCGCAAAAAGATCCGTGCCCAGTGGCAGAAAGGTGGGTTTTCGCCGCTCTCCTCAGCTTGGTCTGTGTAGACAACCGTCGGGGTGTCTTCAGTGAGAAACTGCTCATGGGCATCCTTCATCAATCAGTCCTTTAACCATGTCTTCCTCACCCACCAAGTGGCATTTCCTGTAGTTTTGGGGAATGTGTAATTTAGGAAAAGAGGTAAGCTTTGGAAATGAGATATCTCTGCACAAGTACTTAGGCCAACTTATCCCCAGTAAGAAAACTAAAAAGTAGGGTAAAAGAAAGTAGCTTGAATTTTGTTCATCTTTTGTGAAAGGTCCTTCCACAGGTTTTAGTTTGCGACTGTGTCCAGAGAAAGCTGTAAGAAGGTCAATTTCTCCCCCCATTTGTACTTGACCTGTGGATTCATATTGGCTTTTTTAATGTCATCATTAATCTCCATCTTTAACCCTGAAAAGGTTCTTTTTTTCTCCCCAGTCGTATACTTTTTAATAGTTTTCAGAATCTAGGCTGAATAGCTTTTTTAAAGCTGCGTAGCTTTTTAGAATAAAAGTAATGACGATATAAGCTCGGGTACATGCTTTGAGACACTTGGTGAGCCACAGGCAGTCTGTGTCTTTTGATGACCACTCAAAAGGGTGGCAGACTTCGCAGAGTAACTTGATTACAGCGCGGAGGTAGATGGTCACATCGTGGCACATTGTCTACGAATCAACATTCTGACAGTCAGAACTTCAGCAGGACACAGCACAGTCTCAAGTATTAATTCAGGCACTGCTTTCTGACCAGTACAGACTGCCTAAAAACCGGGCATGTATTTTGACTAGGGGAAGAAATAGATATAGCTGCTTAACTCTTCTGCTGGATACAGCATATCTTTTCCAGGAGGAGACAGGCTCAGCCGAAGGAGTTCTGAGGTACGGAAAAAGGCAGTATTGAGTCAGTGCTGTTACAACGCACAGTATTAGTAGATAAAATACACTTTTCCCATAGTCCAGCTTGGCTTTATGAGGTTGTGAGAGAGGGTTAGAAGTATATTCAGACACGTGGTGGATCTGGACAAGCAGCATTGCTGCAGTCTGTAAAATGGGCACTGCTGAGCAGCGTGTATTGAAGGGTACGGCGATTCTATGACTGTTAGGACACGCAGTGAGAAATACACTTTACATCCTTTGTGTGTGCTGAACCCAAAGAAAAGTGTCATGAAATTGCTTATTCATGCTGTGAATTATGCAGCTTATTTCCTATTTTATTTAATTTTTTAAACTATAATTTTTTAAGATAAAAAACTCCTAGCCCTGACCCACTAACTTGATTACACAATCCACTAATGGGTTTTGACTGTTACCTCTGAAAACCAGTAATATGGTAGTGTATATTCGATCTCTGACTGTCTTTTTGATAAGCATTTTATTTTATTTTTTATTTTTATTTTTATTTTTTTTTAGAAATGTTCTGGAGTTCCATAATCTTCCTTGTCCTAATTATCTCATCTAATTTCTCCTCATTCCCATCCTCTCTGGCCACATTGGCTTCTTTGTTCCCCCATGGGCACTCTGTGCTCATGGTTCATCTTCTTGCTACAATTCCTTGCATCTTGCTTGACCATGGTTTCTTCATTTGCCAAGTTCCAAGTCCATTCCACTTTCTTCCTTTTTTTTTTTAATATATTTTATTGATTTTTTACAGAGAGGAAGGGAGAGAGATAGAGAGTTAGAAACATCGATGAGAGAGAAACATCGATCAGCTGCCTCCTGCACATCTCCCACTGGGGATGTGCCCGCAACCCAGGTACATGCCCTTGACCGGAATCGAACCTGGGACCCTTCAGTCCGCAGGCCGACGCTCTATCCACTGAGCCAAACCGGTTTTGGCGATAAGCATTTTAAACCACACAGGTATTTCATTGTACATTATATTTTTGGTTGTGATTTAAAGATATAAAAACATCCTAGCCCTGTTCAAAAATATAACTTCAAAAGTCAATTACATGAATTTCATAATGTCTTTGGATTTCTTTTTCAGAGGGAAATGATAGAGATTTTACCTTGAACGATTTCAGCTTCATGATCTTCCACTCACCCTACTGTAAACTGGTTCAGAAATCTCTGGCTCGGATGATGCTGAATGACTTCCTGAATGACCAGAACAGAGATAAAAATAGCATCTATGGTGGCCTGGAAGCCTTTGGGTAAGGGGAATGTTAGGGTTTTTTTCCTCCTATATGAGAACATTTCTTATACCTATCTGTTAAATTATTATTTGTAAGTCCTGAAATTTTTAGAGTCCAAAGGATTTTAGAAGTAATCTAGTCTAACCTATTTGTGTCATCAATGAATAAACCGAGTCCCAGAGAAGTGGTGGCTTACCTACAGGAATTGTTGAGTCATTTCTACTCAGCTTTTCTGATTTCCCCCTTTTGGCGCCCTCCGTCATCAGCATGATAATGTGGCCCACCGGCACCTATACTTACAACAGCCTCTTCACTCTCCTCCTGCCTCTCCCCAGCCCTGGGCCCCAGATTCATCTGCTCACTGTCACTGTCAGAGTCGGCCTCCCTTCCATAGCTTCCGCACTGTTCAGGCTCACTGCCAACCTCCTTCCACTTTTCCTCACCTACCCCTTTTCCATCTGACGAAATTCTACTCACCTTTTAAGACTTGGCTCCTGTAATACAGTGATTCTCCTAACTCAATAGACATTATTATGGACTCAAAATAGTATATTCTTTTTGGTGACAGCAACACTTTAGTGTGTGTATTAACCCATTAGAAGCAAGTTGTCTTAACTTGGTTATTAAAAACTTTGAGAAAAAGGATTATCTGTTTACAACTGTTATATCTTCCATATCAATTAGCATGCTACTACCTGGCCTTTAACAAATGGAATCATAAAGAACAGAATCATACACACTTGGAGATTAGAATAGTAATTGGGTACACTAATACAATAAACATGGAGTCTTTGAACACTAAAGCTGTCTTTTACAAATCTTTCAGGGATGTTAAATTAGAAGATACTTACTTTGATAGAGATGTGGAAAAGGCATTTATGAAGGCTAGTTCTGACCTCTTCAATCAGAAAACGAAGGCATCCTTGCTCGTATCCAATCAGAATGGAAACATGTACACGTCCTCCGTGTATGGCTCCCTTGCCTCTGTTCTGGCCCAGTAAGTATCACTTTCCGCTACTAACTCCCCTCATTCAGGGAATGTTAGGATTCTAAGACCAGCTTCGGTGCCAGGTCACGGAAATTGTACTTCCAGGCTCTCTAGCCTATTGTCCATTGACTTAAAGAATATATGGGGTGAGGCTACCGTTATTCCATAGTATTTCATGTCAACATGGCTTTTTAAAAAAAATACATATTTTTATTGATTTTAGGGAGAACAGGATAGGGATAGAGAGACAGAATGCTACCGTTATTCCATAGTATTTCATGTCAACATGGCTGTTTAAAAAAAATACATATTTTTATTGATTTTAGAGAGAACAGGAGAGGGTTAGAGAGACAGAAACATCAATGATGAGAGAGAATCATGGATTAGCTTCTTCCTGCAAACCCCCCACTGGGGATCAGGCCCACAACCCAGGAATATGCCCTGATTGGGAATCAAACCATGACCTCCTGGTTCATAGGTCAACACTCAACCACTGAGCCACACCAACTAGGCACACTGGCTTTTTTGGCTCCTGTTCTCATGGTTTTATTATTCCTGACCAGCAGTTGAACCAGAAATGCCCGGTTGACAAGGTGACTTATTTTATGGTAAAATAACTTTCATAAGCCCCCTCCTCTCGAAGAGATGAACAGCTTGGTTCTGTGGGCTAGCTGTCAAGTCAAGCTTTAGGTTAGGTCCCTCAGGCTATAGGACGAGTTCCTAGTCCAGCTCAGAGCTTTCTGCACACTGTTGTTTCACATCAGTTAAGTTTCCTGGCTCCTCCCCTGCACAGGTACTCGCCTCAGCAGCTGGCAGGGAAGAGGATTGGCGTGTTCTCCTATGGCTCTGGCTTGGCTGCCACCCTGTACTCCCTTAAAGTTACCCAAGATGCCACCCCAGGTAAACACGAAGTCTTTCAACAAGAACGTGTGGGAGCCTGTTCTGGGCAGGTTGTCCAACAGCTTCTCAAGCACGCTCAGTCTGTCCCACAGGGCGGCTGTCCCACAGGGCGTTGCTGCATTTCAATGTCAGTACTTCTTCCCACACAGCTGGGTTTTACTCTCATCTAAGAATCTGCCTTACCTGGGTGAAAGGCAGCTCTGTCTGCCTGAGGATATCTTCTCTCCACCCTTCCAAATCAGGAAAAAATACCAGTTTAAACATTTTATGGTGGAGTGTTTTGATTTTTCCTTTTTTGGCAAATAACTTTACCTTTCATCTCGTGTTCTCAACATGTAGTCAGGGGAAAGGAAGCATATCTACTTAAGGCAGGCAGCTTTTTGAGTGTTTAATGATTGAGTCTGATCACATGAGTGAATAACAAATCATTTCTTACTGTTCACTAATATTTAAGTTATCTAGTTTTCCTAACTTTATGGTCTTGGCTACTTTTAAGGAAACTTCTGTGCCTTCTGTGGTAGAAGGAGCAAAAACAGAATGATGGTAGACTTGGCACTGCTTTAAAAACTGCCTCTATACAAGTTATTTATAGTCTCAACCTCACCTGTTTAAAAACTTGTGCACTGGCTGACACTGGACAGGTGTCTAGTCAGAGGTCATAGAAGCTGTGTCAGATAGATACCATCTTATCTTTAAATATATATATTTACTAGAGGCCCGGTGCATGAATTTGTGCACCAGTGGGGTCCCTCAGCCTGGCCTGCAGGATCGGGTCAAAACCAGCTCTCTGACAATCCCCCGAGGGGTTCCAGATTATGAGAGGATGCAGGCCAGGCCAAGAGATCCCACTCGGTTTTTCTACAGGAATTGCTGAGTCATTTCTACTCAGATTTTTTGATTTCCCACTTTTGGCGCCCTCCGTCATCAGCATAATGTGGCCCACCAGCACCTGTATTTACAACAGCTGGGGCCAGGGAGAGACTCGGGATGTTGGCCAGCTGGGGAGGGACTGTGTGTCTGCCTGTCTCGCTCAGTCCCTATTGGCTGGACCCCAGCAGCAAGCTAACCTACCAGTCAGAGCGTCTGCCTCCTGGTGGTCAGTGCACATCATAGCAACCGGTCGACTGTCTGTCCCCTAGTGATTAGTGCACGTCATAGCAAGCGGTTGAGCGGCCTTAGCATATGATTAGCATATTACGCTTTGATTGGTTGAACAGCTGACCAGACAACCAGACACTTAGCATATTAGGCTTTTATTATATAGGACTAGAGGCCCGGTGCACAAAAATTTGTGCACTCGGGGGTAGGGGATT
>NW_005362626.1:64739-86741 GCF_000412655.1 Myotis brandtii | reverse complement strand
TCATGTTCGCTTCAGCTGCCTGGCTGCCAGCCGCCATCTTGGTTGGCAGTTACTTTGCATATCTCGCTGATTAGCCAATGGGAAGGGTAGCGAAGTTACGGTTAATTACCATCTTTCTCTATTATTAGATAGGATAGTTTTTTAGAATTGATTTTTAGAGAGAAAGAGAAACATTGATGTGAGTAACTGCTTGGTTGCCTCCTGTATGCACTCCAACCGCAACCTGGGTCTGTGCCCTGACCAGGAATCAAACCCATGACCCTTTGGTGCACAGGATGATGCCCCAACCAACTGAGCCACACCGGCTGGGGCGGTAGATACCATCTTATCTTTAAACGATAGCCAGTAGTTATAACAAGCAGTGAAAGTGTGTTTTTTTAACACTTGGCAACATTTTGCTTAGGCTTTCGGGCATGCTATTTTTAATCTTTTAATGTTGGAATTCTTTACTATTTTAGGTTCTGCTCTTGATAAAATCACAGCAAGTCTATGTGACCTTAAATCGAGGCTCGACTCAAGGACGTGTGTGGCACCAGCTGCTTTTGCAGAAAGCATGAAGCTCAGAGAGGACACTCATCACCTGGGTAAAATATTCTGTTGTTAATATACACACATATACACCCCAAAGCCTGTAACAACATGAAACATACCACATAAAGATACGGTTATCCACAGATCTAGGCTGTATTCAGTACAAACCTAATGTTGGTGAAAATTGTAGGAAAATATACAACTCTTCAGTTTATTACCAGGTAAGTTGTGTATCATAACTAATTGTTCACATTCTCCGCCTTTCCTTCAGGCAACTACATTCCCCAGAGTTCCATAGATTCCCTTTTTGAAGGAACATGGTACCTGGTTCGAGTGGATGAAAAGCACAGGAGAACTTACGCCCGGCGACCCTCTCCAAATGCCAACACTTTGAATGAAGGAGTAGGACTTGTGCATTCAAGCACAGCCACTGAGGTACAGGGAGCGTGTGGTGGTTGGTCGTGGGCTTTGGTGGGGGGACATTTCCATCCCCAGATTGCTGGGCGTGGGGGGCCTACCTGAGGCTTAGCAGCTTAGGGAATATCAGAAAGAGAGATTCAGAGCGGGCTTGGGGCTTGGGTTCCAGCTGTGCC
This sequence comes from Myotis brandtii, assembly GCF_000412655.1. Classification (NCBI taxonomy): domain Eukaryota; kingdom Metazoa; phylum Chordata; class Mammalia; order Chiroptera; family Vespertilionidae; genus Myotis; species Myotis brandtii. The sequence goes on along the minus strand of NW_005362626.1, from coordinate 85,617 downwards.
CTTTCCCAGTTTTATAAAGTCTTTGCATTTAAATGGTTAGCATTTTCAAGTTTTAATAATACCAGAATTGAGGGGAAGACGGGTCTAGAGAGAGGCTCATTTGTGACACATCTTGGGAGAGAACATAAGGATAGGGTGTTGTGGCCCTCACCTCTCTTCTCTTGGGCCGTTGACAAAGTGGTCTCCAAAGTTGCCAGGAGGTGGCAATAATAGCTGTGCTTTGAATTCCTACTGTGCTCGGTACTTTATTTTCATTTTCTAATTTAATCCTTATCAAAATGGCCTTTTGGTTAATGATACTATGCCCATTTTAGAGATGAGGCTGTAAGAAGTTAAATGGCTTGACAAGGATCATAGCCAGGTTCAAACTGAGGACTTTATAACCTTGCAGTTATTTATTATATCTCCTCAGCACGAACTTGGTGAACACAATCTTGCTTCTTGCTATTATACAAATTAGGTAGCAGGTTAGCCTTCCGGCGTTTGGGTTGTGAATGGGAATGTAACAAGTACAGGCCGTGGCTGGTGGGTCTCTGGGCCTCCCCCTCTCTTGCTGTGTTGATAGTTGTGTAAGTTCACCATAAGGTAAAGAATGGTGTTCAGTTCCCGCTGTGAACAGTTATATAGAATATATTTAGCATAAACCTCCAAGGTTGCGCTCTGCCTTTCTACTGGAACTTGCATTAGCACCATGACTCAAAGCAGCAGTGACCTGAGGCAGCTTCTCCCATTGATTTTTAGCACATTCCAAGTCCTGCGAAGAAAGTGCCACGGCTCCCGGGAACGGCAGCAGAGCCAGAAGCAGCTGTCATCAGCAACGGGGAGCATTAAGAACTGCCGTGCCGTGCGGGGAAGACCCGTGTGGGCCGGGCGGGGTGGGGTATGTATGGGAACGGTTGGGAATGGGATGTCTGGGACAATATTAAAGGATTACATGTTGCTTAAAAATTTGTGACTGACATGGAGCCTGGAAAACTATAGTGTTCTTGGGAAAGTCTCTGCTCAGTTTGCTAATTCGCTTCCTATTGAGTCTAGCTGATGCTTACTGTACTCCATGATGTTAAGGGCTCTGCAAAACTTCATACCTCTCTGGCCATTCGTATGCATGAAGCTTAGTTTTTAAATGTGGTTTGATGAGTCGTTTGTTTCTGGCAGAAAGGAGCAGAGGTACTGGTCTTCGATTTTAATTTTTTTGAATGGATAAGAATTTTATACTTTGAACAAACAAGATTACTGAAAGTACCTGTGGTTTTTGATAAAAAGTTTCTAGTTTAAGGAATGTGCTCTTACATGTGATATACACAAACCCTGCTTGAAAATGGCAAGACAAACATGTTTTTCTAAACTCTGTACATTCTGGAGAGAAGAGTTGGAAACTGGAATGTGGCTTTAAATCCAGGCAGCAGTGGCGAGTGATTGCAGGGCCTGAGCGGAGAGGCTGGCCCTGAGCAGGCCTGGGAGGGCGGCCTGGTGTGTTTCAGCTCTGAGTGTGGCTCTAGGTCTGCCCTGAATCCGTTCATGCTGGACGAGGCGGAAAAACACTGAGATGTTACTGGAACTTGTGTATGAGGAAGCTTGTTGCTGCAGTCCTTCTGTGTACCCTATTTTGAAGAATAAACAAAACATTTTTTTGGCTGCCTTTTAAAAATTTTAAAAAGGAAGGATAGGGTAAGGCGCTAGTTACTCTGATGCGTCAGTGTTATAAATGCAACCGAAAGACTGTGTAAGTATTCTTTTCCTTTTTTAAAAAAAATCTGTTTAATGAAAATAAAAAGGTAAAACCCAAGTTTTTACATAGTTTAATCAGCCAAAATGAGTATTCCACTTAGATCTGGAAGTAGGATCTATAAAGCATTTTCTCAGACTTCCACCTTAAGAAAACCATGACAAGGTCCGAATAAGACTGGCTAGACAGTTCTGTAGATATTTTTGGTGCTGAACTATGACATGAGCCTTATAGATTGTAAAATAGAGCTAGTTGGAACTAATGTACAGAATTCAATTTTTAAAACTTTATTTGCTGTTAAATTCTGTGAAGTCTCAGTTATCTAAAATAAACGTACACAAATATGAAATGTAATGTTTCACATTGCAAGGTAATATGTAATGTAGTGTTTGTAAAATACTCTTGTCTAATATTAACTAGTGGTACTTTGATTTGTACAGTCATACTTTGTTAAAATGACTTCATTTTAACATCCAGATTAATAATGGAAGTTCAGATTTAAAGATCGATGGGAAAGTGGTGCATGCAATACTTCCACAAGTATTGGGAGTTTGGTATGTTTTAAAAAGAGTAACTTTTGGTGTCAGAAAAAGGGTTGTCTCAAAGTCCATTGCCAGCAATGGGCAGGCCCAGTAATATGGCACAGAATTAACTGTACACCTTATTGACAATGAGGTGAATAACTTTGAATAAAGTTTTCGGGAAATATGGCAGATATTTGCGTCTTATTTTTCTCTCCTAAACTAACATTTAGGCAAGAAATCAGCTGATAATCTATCTTTAAATATGGGCACTTCGCCCTAGCTGGTTTGGCTCAGTGGATAGAGTGTTGGACTTCGGACTGAAGGGTCCCAGGTTCGATTCCAGTCAAGGGCATATGCCCAGGTTGGGGGCGTGCAGGAGGCAGCCGATCAATGGTTCTCTCTCATCGTTGATGTTTCTATCTCTCTCTCCCTCTCCCTTCCTCTCTGAAATCAATAAAAATATATTTAAATAAATAAATAAGGGCACTTGTGTTATTTAAATTTATTCATTCACCAATTCATTCATCATTCAACAAACATTCCAAAATGTGATATAAACAAGGTACTCACTTAAGTCAGAAATAAAATTTATAAGATATATGGTCTTGCCTTCAAGGAACTGTCCCTCTAGTGTGGAGTGATTTATACTGATAATTTATTATTACACTTTAGACAAAGAAAGGAAGTCCCAAGTTGGGTGATAAGCATGTATGAAGTTTGCTATAATTTCTTTTAAATATATTTTTATTGATTTCAGAGAGGAAGGGAGAGGGAAAGAGAGATAGAAACATCAATGATTAGAGAGAATCATTGATGGGCTGCCTCCTGCATGCCCCACACTGGGGATCGAGCCCGCAACCTGGGCATGTGCCCTTGACTGGAATGGAACCCAGGACCCTTCAGTCCGCAGGCCGACGCTCTATCCACTGTATCAAACCAGCGAGGGCTATAAATTTTTTTTTAAATAGGTTTTTATTGATTTCGGAGATCGAAACATCAATGATGAGAGAATCTTTGATGGGCTGCCTCCTGCATGCCTCCTATTGGGGATTGAGCCTGCAACACGTGCCCTGATCGAAATCGAACCATGACCTCCTGGTTCATGGGTCGATGCCCAACCACTCACCCACACCGACTGGACTTGCTATAAATTTTTATATAGAGAGTTACTTTGTGTTCCTTGAAACAACTTAAGATTAAGAGTTAGCAATTAAGGATTCAGAGCAAATTCTATAGCTCAGCGACAGCTTCCAGCCCAAGGGTCACGTGTACATGTCCCTGGTGCTCCGGGGGTTTTAAAGAGAATTTCTGCATTGGCAGTAATTGGACTAGGTAATCTGAGTCCTATCAACTCTTTTGGATTGTATGAATTAGGGAGTACACTTAATTTTATGGTACTGATTAGCTCATTTTATCATGTCATGTCTATATTCAATACTTAGTAATAATTTCATTTATTTCCTGTCCCTCTGGGTCATTCAGAAAAAGGCCAGTGTTCTGTTCTCTAAGGTCACTTTTGCAAATTCTAGAACCCTAGGGATTATGGTTTTAAGAGTCCTTACCCTTCTCAAATGAATTTGTGTACTTTTCCCCTCACCTTCTGGGTTTTTGTTTATTTTTATGAACACTGATAATTCTGAGATTTTAAACACTAGAAGAAACTCAAATAGATGCAAGCAACCACTTTGGTCCTCTTGTGACTTAGTTGAAATACTTTCTCTTGTTCTGCTATTTGAAATGGCCTAAGAAACAATGAAGTAGAATCAACAGAACAAGGAATGTAACATGATCTTTTTAAAAAATATATTTTTATTGATTTCAGAGAGGAAGGGAGAGGGAGAGAGAAAAATACCAATGATGAAAGAGAATCATTGGTCAGTTGCCTCCTGCACCCCTGGGGATCAAGCCCACAACATGGGCAAGTGCCCTGACCAGGAATTGGACCATGACCTCCTGGTTCGTAGGTTGATTCTCAACCACTGAGCCACACCGGCCAGGCATAACATGATCCTTAAGTAAATTAGAGCTATGTAATCTTGACACAAACATGAACACTTTCTTTAAAATTTCTAGCAACTGCTCTTAATTGAACATAGGCTCCTCATTTTATTCCCTCTAATTGGTGGTGGAAGAAAATAGTCCCCCCCCCCCCCCCCCCCCCCAAATTGTAAAGGCAGTAATTTGATGCCGGAGATTATGAATACCAATCCTCAGGAAGTTTCTAGATCATCAGGACTCTAGGGTATAATTTTTTTAAAAATGCATTTGTATTTAAATGTTTACAAGTAAAAAAAACAAGGAAATCTTATTTGTCCTATTCCGTCTTTGTGTAGGCAATAATAGTAAGAGTTATTGAATTTTGCGAAAGCTCCCAACCCACCTTAGCAAAGTCTTGTTGGTCTTCCGGGTCCAGCACAAGTTGCTTCCATCCTGAGAGCTGCCTGGGCTACCTTACCCGGTAGTGAGCACTTTTCACCCCGGAGGGCATCACGTTCCTTACTCAGGCTTGCAAACTCCCACGGGATCTGGTCCCGGCCAGCACCACACTCAGTCCCACACTCATCCTGCCTTTCCTCCATTCCTCAAACATGCCAAGGTACTCCAGCCTTCCAGCCTTTGATCTATGCATCTGAAACCTTGGGCCCCACTCAGACCTCTGCCCTGCGGTCTTCACCAGGGTCTCAGAGAATATGAGAGCACCTCCCTTTGGATTCCTGCTACATACTCCCCTCTTTGGCCTCACTGCGATGTGGGATCCCCACAGAACTCACTTGGTACACAAAATTTCACCTCCCGGAAGGGCAGAGCGGTTAAGTTCCCCTGGGGTCACTTGCTGGTGACCGATGGTGGACACTCACTGGTGGGTAAATGCTTTTTCCTTCCATCCCCTGGGCAGACAGTTCTGAGCAGCACTCAGATCCTGCAGATCAACGACCAGTGTCCTGTGGCCGATCCAGCAACACATCTTATGCTGGCTTTCCTTCTCTTTGTTGTACTCCTGTGTGTCCCGCACCCTGGGGTCATTTCCCAAATAAATGACTTGCCTGCCAGCTTCTGTGTCAGGATCTGCTGTTTTGGAGAATTCAGGCTAAGACCGTTGATACCCGGGACAGTCATAAAATGGACCCTCGGGATGGGAGGTTGGAGCTGGTTTACTCATCAACCATGCAAACCATCCCATTGCGGTGTGTAGTTGGCAGAGTGATGGCCCCACCCCGAAAGATGACCATCTTTGGCCCCTGAGAATGTTACCCTGCATGGTGAAAGCAGATATTAAGGTTAAGGACTGGGAGATGGGAGATTTCCCTAATGGTCCGGATAACCCAAACCTAATTACATGGGGCCTTAAACGCAGACCCATCTGGGCTGTCGCCTGGTGGCCATGGGAGGATGGGCAGTCAGGGAGATGCACGTTGCTGGCTTTGAGGGTGGAGGAAGGAAACCACCAGACAGGGAATGTGGGATGCCTCTAGAAGCAGGAAAAAGCCAGGAAATGGGTTCTCCCTGGAGCCTCCAGAAAGCCCAGACCTCACACATTTCAGCGCAATGAGGCTCCTGCTGGGCTTCCATCCAGGGAGATGCACGTTGCTGGCTTTGAGGGTGGAGGAAGGAAACCACCAGACAGGGAATGTGGGATGCCTCTAGAAGCAGGAAAAAGCCAGGAAATGGGTTCTCCCTGGAGCCTCCAGAAAGCCCAGACCTCACACATTTCAGCGCAATGAGGCTCATGCTGGGCTTCCATCCCACAGAACTGTCAGGTAATACATTTGTGTTGTTTCTTGCCACCAAGACATCACGGCATCAGGGGAACCAAAGGCACTGCTGGTGGGCAGGGTGCAGTCGCCCTGCAGGCAGGGCAGCAGGTTATTGTCACTACAGGTGCAGGTGGGCCAGAGCCGGATCATGTAGCACCTGTGGCGCTTGACCAGTACAGGGCAATGATAAAGCCTGGGTTTGGCCAGCTTTCATTAACTGCTTTGAAGCCTGGGGAAAAAACTAAATAAGATGCTTTTAAGTCAGCCAACCATCGAGTCTACTGTGAAAGTCTGAGGGCCTTGGATTGCCGCAGAGGAAAAGCACCTGTGAGGCCCAGGGCCTAGTAGGGAGGGTGGCTGAGCTGCATAGGAAGTACTTGACCACCCTCTTTTATCAAAGTCAGGGCCTTGATAGGAAGAGAGTGGGAGACTAGGGTCTAAGTAACGAAAGGGAAGATGAGTCTGAAAATGTTGAAAACCGGCTCCCCTCACGCGGGTCTTCCTTGTCTGAAGACCCCGCCGAGGTCTAGGGAGGCAGATGCCTGCCTGCAAGATGCTGCTCGGCCTCCTCGAGATGCTCTTCCAATACCTTTGTTCTCCAAACGGAGAGCTGGGCAGCTCCCTACACATCCCGCGCAGAGAACTACAACCCTGTCCCGGAGGAAGTAGCTTAGACACTGAAGGAGCTGCGGAACCTGGCAGAGGTGCACTGTCAGGAGCCAAGGGGGAACGTGGGGGGAGCGGGGGAGGATCCTGAGGGCATCGGGCCAGGGGTGGGGGTGGAGGGACAAATATGAGGCAGGATAAAGGGCAGTTTGTTATCATGGGAGCATTAGTGAAGGGCGCCTGAGCTGGTCCTATGTTCTGCAGGGACGGCTGTCGAGGTTGGCCATGAGCTTGGCTCACAGTGAATGAGGCGCACACAGTGGAGCTGCCGTGGCGTAGTGTTTTCAGGGCAGGGACAGGAAGTTCCAGGAGGTTCCAGGAGGTGTGAATGTCAGAATGGATTCATTACATGAGACTGGAGAACCACCTGTTTCCCAGGAGCACGTTCCCTTCACTGAGGCAATGAGAGTGCGCAGCACCTGTTCGAACATCAGGGATTGATGGGGAAACGCTGCGTGGAACCGGGCATGCCTTTGCCAGGGACAGTGGGATTCCAGCATGGCAGAGGCCATGTGGTAATATATACATGTCAGGCAAGGTGGACATAATTGAATGGACATAAGGCTGGAGTGGAAATCAGGGTGTCTTGCCCTGCGGGGGCTTGTGACAATGGCTAACAGATCACAGAGTTCTGAGTGACAGCTGGCTGGAGTGTTAGTTACTTGACTTGCAAAACCAAAAAGAGAAAGAAAGGAGGCAAGTCGGTGAGCAGAGCCCGGGGTAGCCTGTCACCGTGAGAGAATCATGGCCCCAGGTGTAAGTTGATTGACAGGTCCCGTGCAGTGGGAGAGGCCAAGTCTCTCTGCTGCCACATGTGTATGCAACATATACACCCAGAATTTTTGAGGACTGTTGGATAAAAGTCTATGCTGGAACGATACCAGGGAACGGAGGATCAAAAACAGTTCACGTTTCTCTGGGATGGACATCGATTGTCATTTACTCTGTTACCCCAGGTGGTGACCAGTCTCCTGCTCTGTGTCAATAGTCTGAAAGGACCTTGACATTCTGCAGAACATCATGCCTGCCCACTGTATCAAGGTGGATCTAGCATCTGAAAGTGGCAGGTAGAGAACCAAGATGGTGCCATAGGCAAACGCCTGTACTCGCTGCCTCCCACAACCACATCAGAATTACTACTGAAATACAGAACCACCATCATTCAGAACCACCTGAAAGGTGGCTGAATGGAAATCCTACAACTAGGGAAGTAAAGAAGAAAGCACAGGAGGGGAGGAGGCATGGAACGGGCTGGTCCGACACCCACGTTTGCCATTATTTTAATCGGGAGGGAGATCTTCCCTGTTCCTGTGGAGGCCGCCCGTGAGGAGCAAGGGCTCCCAGCCCCACACCAGCCCCCCGGCCCAGGATTCCAGAGTTGGGAAGAGGAGGCCCAAAACTATGGGCTGTAAAAACCAGGAGGGCTGTGGCTGAGAGACAGGGAGACTGCTGGAGACCCACTTAAAGGGCCAGCCCACAAACTTACTCAGACTCCTAGCACCAGGGAGGCTTTGGGGGACCCAGACACATATGGGGAGGAACTGGATTGTCTGGCATAGGGGCAGCTTTCTCCCAGATGGGTGTTTGCAGGGGTCATTATTCCCCCATTGCTGGGACTTCCCCTGTCACAGGGCTAACTGGCAGGCACCATATCTGAGTCTCCATCAGCCTGAAGCACATTGCTTGGCCCTGAGGATTCCGAGACCCCACCCCATCCAATTTGCAGTCCCACCCAAGCTGTTTGCTCAGCTTTTCCGTATGAATGGCCAGTCCTGGCTCAGGCTTCAGACTTTGCTAAAATCTCTTAAACAAGCTGCAGCTGGAACAGCGTGCCCCATACCTATCAATAAAAGGCCCAAGTCCCAGCACTAGGCACTAGTACCAGCCTGCCTTGCTTCATAGCTGGGTCTAGCCTGGGCACCTCCAACCCCAATACAAATAGCAAATAGCCGTCTGAAGATCCCTCCGTAGCTCCTGCCAGGTGGCCCCACGCAGTGGCTGACTTTGCACTTCCCTGGAGGCCCTAGAACCAGTACACCCGGTGGACAACTTCAGATAATACCAGATTACAACTCTACACACCCACAAGCAACACACTCAAGGGGCAGACTCAGTGAGCTAAGCCCCACTGAAGCAAGTCTTGCTCCATAGGGGTGTCTCCTGCACAGCAGCTCTTCCATTGTAGACACAGCTGGTGTTTTGGAACAAGAGGAGATTGTAAATCAAGCCAGAATCTGAGCTAATACACTTCTTTTGGGGGAAAGAATGTATACCTTAAATTTAAATTTATTTAGAAATTATAAAAATGTCCCCACCAAGTTGACCGTGAAAAAGTTTAAAAGCAGCAACAACGACCTTGGTTAATTACCACCAGTCTGTCGCAATTTATAAAATTGAGCACAATTTGGATGTGTGTCTTATGCCTCTGTAGACACGGGGCCCTTTCTTTAGGTCCCGTTCTTTAGGGTCTGGTAGTATCATTACTGGGACACTCTCCAAAGCCTTCTTCCTTTGGACCCGATGCAGAATGATGCGATAAACCCCGGTGATGGAGCTGCGGGCATCTCGCCCTTGGTTGTTCCGAATATGCTCTTCTGTGATACCCAAATGTTCTAACGTGCTTTTGACCTCATTTTCTTCTTCTTTGAGGGTGCTGGTTTCTGACAAATGTCTGGGGTCAAGCTGGAAAGGTTCCAGAGGGGTGGGGTATGGCACCCCTTGCATCCACTCATGGTTCATGATGGAGTCGATCCCGTACCGCTCAGAGGGTATGGGCTGGAGGACTCCCCGGATGAGGCGGAGGCAGGGCTCCGACATGTGGGGAGGTACGTTGTACGTGCCCTCGAGGATGCTCTTCTTCAGCTTGGCCACGGTTTCTGCCCGAAATGGCATGGTGCCAGTCACCATGAAGTAGAGAAGCACCCCCAAGGCCCAGATGTCCACATACACGCCCACGTAGTGCTCGTCTCTGAAGAGTTCGGGCGCAGCGTAGGGAGGGGACCCACAGAACGTGTTCAGCATCTCCCCTTTTCTACTCACTGTGCTGAACCCGAAATCGCCCACCTTCACGCAGGTGTTGCTGGTGTAGAACACGTTTTCTGCTTTCAGGTCTCTGTGGATAATTTGGTTTTCGTGCTGTGGGAGGAGACAGAGGGGAGAACGGTCATTTCCAGAGTGAAATACCATCAGGAAATATGCATCAGCAGCTCTGAAACAGTGAGATGGTGTAATACAGGAAATTCAGGGGAGATTAACCACGTCAGCAAACCTGGAGAGCTGCCCTGCCATAACCTTTAGCCAAACAACACCCACAGGCCCCCTAGGGATGAAAGGCTTCATTTTCCTGTGGGGTGAGGTTGGAGTTTGTCCCGCACGTGTGAACTCGGGAATCAGACCCAGAAATAAGACCCAGATCTTACTGAACTACTATTCCAGAACGTAATGAGCCAATAGTCCTTTGTTTTGAGGTCATGGATGGGTTTTTCTGGCTGAGCAATCTCTTGACTCGGGTCAACCCCAAGAAGGCCTGGAGCCCTCCCAGCTTTCCCACCACGCTCCGCCAGGCGGCTCCTCCATCTCACAGAAGTCAGTAGAAGGGAGGAGGTGCCAGCAGCAGGAGCGTGCGGGTTGAGCCCAGGCCCTACCCCGACCCTGGCGTTCTGAATCCAGACAATCTTCACCTGCTCAGTCCCAATGACTCCTGGGATGTGCTTTACTATCGCTCTTGCCGATGGGCCTCCTGGGGTAAGCATCCAGGCTTTGGAGCCTGACAGCTTGGCTGTAGGTTCAACAATACCAGCTGTGTCAGTTCGCTACCTTGTAAAATGGGATAGGGATGGGCACCTCATGGGGCGTTGGGAGAACTGTAAATCCGCTGTGTCTGTCCCGCTCGGCAGGGTGCTGGTGCAGAGTAAATACCCTCCATGAAATTTGAAACCCTGTCTGCGATCCATCCTCTGGAGACCAGGGCGCCTGGCCTGGAGGACGTCAGGGCTCCGAGCTCCGGAGGACTCGGTCTGCACCCTCTACTCCTGGGTCTTCTGGTCTCTTCTCCAAGGAGGACGTGCTAGACTCCTTTCCCAACGGCTCTGTTGTGTGATGTGTCTGGCTTGTTCCTTGGCCCGGGAAGGTGCACCACAGCACAGGCCACTTAATGACGGGCTAAAGCGCCCGCCGCCACTGCGACAAGGCTCTTCTCTCCGGTCACTCCTTCCTCCCCCATTTCTTCTGCCTGCTCTCTTGGGTCCCCCAGGTCACTAGTTTCCTGCTGATCATTTGGCCAGGAGGTCACTGACCCCACAACAGCCAGGCAAAGGAGTGACCTAGAAACAGCCTCTCAACTAAGATCCCAGACAAGTGTCACTTGTCTGCCCATTGGACTGACTGAGACCTGGGTAAAGAGGGCAGCCGAACATCTGCGCTGATATTTGTGAAAGTGGTGGTCGGGTCTGCAGTCAGTTCCTCCTGCGCCCAGCAATTCAGCCAGCGCTACAAAGGGCACCGAAGCGCAGCTCTTCAGAGATCTAGGCGTAGCTCAGGAGTTGAGCGTTGATCTACTAGTACAGCGGTTCTCAACCTGTGGGTCGTGACCCCCTTTGGGGGTCGAACGACCCTTTCATAGGGATTGCCTAAGACCATCGGAAAACACATATTGAATATATGATTACTTATTGTTTTTGTGATTAATCACTATGCTTTAATTATGTTCAATTTGTAACAATGAAAATACATCCTGCATATCAGATATTTACATTATGATTCATAACAGTAGCAAAATTACAGTTATGAAGTAGCAACGAAAATAATTTTATGGTTGTGGGTCACCACAACATGAGGAACTGTATTAAAGGGTCGCGGCCTTAGGAAGGTTGAGAACCACTGTACTAGTATGAACCAGGGGGCACATCCCCAGGTTTTGGGCTTGATCCCCAGTAGGGGGCATGCAAGAGGCAGCCAGTCAGTGATTCTCTCTCATTGTTGATGTTTTTTTTGTTTGTTTGTTTTTGGGTTTTTTTGTGTTTTTTAAAAAAATATATTTTATTGATTTTTTACAGAGAGGAAGGGAGAGAGATAGAGAGCCAGAAACATCGATGAGAGAGAGAAACATTGATCAGCTGCCTCCTGCACATCTCCCACTGGGGATGTGCCCGCAACCAAGGTACATGCCCTTGACAGGAATTGAACCTGGGACCTTTCAGTCCGCAGGCCGACGCTCTATCCACTGAGCCAAACCGGTTCTGGCATTGTTGATGTTTTTGTCTCTCTCCCTTCCTCTCTGAAATCAATAAAAAAATATTTTTTTTAAAAAAAAAAGATCTAGGGAATGTGCTTTAGAAGTCCAGATTTAGCTACAAAAAGAATCAGGGACTAAACTAGGACACCAAAGTCTGAGCACAGAGGCAACAAGAGGTAGAGGAGTTCACGGAAGTCGAGAAAGATGGGTGGGAGCTGCTGTGAGATTGAAGGGAGTTTCAGAGAGACAGGCCTGCGCTGGGTTGTGAAGGGTGGATGGGAGTTGGAATGTGAGATGTGTTGATAGAGGAGAACACATCCTCAACACAGAGTTAGGAAGGCAAGGCCAAGAAAGAGCGAAGAGCTCTGGCTAGAGGAAGATGGGGTTGGAGAGATGGGCGTGACCAGAGTGGGTGAGTGTCATCGAGCTGCTCAGAGTGACTCCTGCTAAGTTCCAGAAGCCAGGAGGCTGCGTTGTCACTGGAGATTCCTGGGTGATGCTTCAGAGGCAAGGAGAATGAGCACAGCCAGGCTTCCGACCAGCAGAGGAGGGGCTACTGTCTGCCCTGTGAGACTGACACCCTCGGGGCTGCTGCATGATGGTAAACGGAAGCCACACGCTCCCACTGTGGGTAGAATGAGAGTAGACGCTCCTTCCTGGCCCACTCACCATGTGCTTCACAGCAGACACAATCTGGGAGAAGATGAACTTGCTTTCTGGTTCCGAGAGCTTCCCTTCGGTGCTAATTTTCCCGAAGAGCTCCCCGCCCCCCGCGTACTCCATCACCAAGTGGAGCTTGGACAGGGTCTCCACGACTTCGTAAAGGCGGATGATGTTGGGGTGGTGCAGTTTCTCCATGCTGGAGATTTCACGGGAGAGCAGCCGCTGGGTTTTCTGGTCTAACTTGGTCTTGTCCAGGATTTTAATGGCCACCTTTTCTGGAAAAAGAGAAAAGAATGTGCCAGTGTTCACAGGCTCATAGAAATTTAGAACGGGCTCGGCTGCGGCGGCTCAGTGGTTGAGCGTCGACCTATGAACCAGGAGGGTCACGGTTCGATTCCTGCCTGGTGTCGTTGTGGGCTTGATCCCGGATCGTGCAGGAGGCAGCCAATGAATGATTCTCTCTCATCGTTGATGTTTCTATCTCTCTCTCCCTCTCTCTTCCTCTCTGAAATCAATAAAGATATATTTTTTTTTTTAAAAAAAAGAAATTTAGAACCCAGAGGGACCTAGATCAGCCCCTTTATTTTATGAGACAGAGGTTAAATGGCTGTCCCCAAGCTCACAGAGCTCATCCCTGATCTTCCCTGCACAGGGCCTGATGCCAACTCCTGCCTCCCAAGGAGGTTGTAGTTGATGATCTTTACCCAGTTTTCTGGATGACATTGAAGTCCCTTTGCTTCACCAAGAAAGCCCCTCTTAATCAGACCCACTCACCTCCTCAGCCTCACCATCCATCACCCCTGTCCACCATCCTCCCCTCCTGTCCACCATCCTCCCCTCCTGTCCACCATCCTCACCTCCTTTTCACCATCCTCACCTCCTGTCCACCATCCTCACCTCCTTTTCGCCATCCATCACCCCTATCCACCATCCTCCTCTCCTGTCCACCATCCTCACCTCCTTTTTGCCATCCAGATATATTTTTTTTTTTCCTCACCTCCTGTCCACCATCCTCACCTCCTGTCCATCATCCTCACCACTGTCCACCATTCATCATCCCTGTCCCCATCCTCACCTCTTGTCCATCATCCTCCCCTCCTGTCCACCATCCTCACCTCCTGTCCACCATCCTCACCACTGTCCACCATTCATCATCTCTGTCCCCACCCTCACCTCCTGTCCATCAGCCTGACCTCCCATCCACAACTTGACTCCAACTGTTACAGAACCTTTTGTTGTTCCTTGAAAAGGGATGAAACTCGTATGCCTGGAAGCTTTCCTCTGCCTGGCTCATTTATCTGGTGCATGACCCCTTTCCTGTCCGTCACGCAGTTTACTCCAGATGGTCTCTCAAGGCCAGTCTCCAAACCACCCTCCTCCAGGAGGCCTTCCATGACTCCCATTCTATGAAGATCCTGGTGTCCCGATTCTGTGTTTCTCTGTACTGTAATCTCAGCGCGCTGACCTGTAAATGTTGACTCACACCTCCATGAGCTTGACAGCCTCTCTCTGCCTGGAATCCCCTTATCCCTGTGACTTGGATAATTTCTCCTCAAACCTCAAGACCCAACCCCAGCCTTTCCTGGTCAACTGACCCTTTCCTGACACCCTCGGGCACAGCTGAGCACACCCTTTGTACCTTACCGGGTGACATCACTTACTGATTGTTTCCTGTCTGTCTCCATTACATAGTGTGGGTCTCTATCAGGCTAGAATGTACCTCATTCATCTCTGTTAAAGGCCCAGAGTGAAGTGTGGGTACGGGAGAGTTTATTATATTTTTGAAAAGAGGAATAAGTGAACTGATAAATAAATAAATTGAGAGAGAGGAGAAGAAAGCGTTTAGGAAACTTGAGACTAGAGTAGCGAGAGGAAGACCAGGGGAGAAGAGGTCAGGAAGGGCACAAAGAGAAAGGGACAGACACCGCCGCCTCTTTCACTGTTCTCTGTGACAACAGATGGGACATAAAATATTCAGAAGCCAAGTGCATCATCTCTTTTGAGAAATTTCTAATCAGCCTGATTCTAATCATGATGGCTTCAGCCACCCTATCAGCTTGCAAGGCCTGGGGGAACCTGAGCTGTTCGCCACAAAAATAAACCCCAGCCAGCAGGGGCCTGGATTGGAGCCTTTTTTCTAGAGATTAGAGCAGCTGGCACTGGTTTAAAAACCACTGTCCTAGGAGCTGCCCCACAGGAGCCCTCGGCTTTCCCAGGAAAGTCTCCCTTATTTATCTCATCAAGCCTGTGTCCACGCTCCCTAGGACACCCACGACAATCGGCCAAGTGGGCTTTGTATGGGGACCATATTGATAGGAATGGCAACCCATATTGCCTACTCTGGCGTGGCCTGGCTATGGGACAGGCATTGAAATTCCCAGCAAGTCTTCCCAAACCACTCGCCAATGAGTCACCTTCCTCTTTTAGACGTACAGCTTTTATTTATTTATTTTTATATTTTATTGATTTTATACAGGAAGGGAGAGGGAGATAGAAACATCAATGATGAGAGAGAATCATTGATTGGCTGCCTCCTGCACACCCCCCACCGGGGATCGAGCCCGCAACCCAGGCATGTGCCCTTGGCCGGAATCAAACCTGGGGCCCTTCGGTCCCCAGGCAGACGCTCTATCCACTGAGCCAAACCAGCTAGGGCTAGATATACAGCTTTTAGAGGAACGTTCGCCCTTTCTTTCCATTCCCGTCCACTCAGAGTAGCCAAATGTCCCCTCTCCGTTAATAGCCACGGTCTTTTCGCCCTGACTCACTTCATCCTCTTTTCATTCTCCTGCCCGAGATTCTGTTTCCCAGCGCCTGAACAGCCACCTGTGCTCATCGCCTCGCAGGCCTCTGCACCCAGGTTTCCCTTCCTGTCCCCCTTTCAGTTCCACTTATTCTCATTTTTCTACTCTTTCCTCCGCTCGCTGGGGTGGGGGTGGGGGCCTCGCTGATGGGTAGAAGCCCAGGAGAGAGATGGGGCGTGGTGCCAGGACTAGGGTGTAAGAGTTGGGAGGTGAGGCTGGGATTCCTTTCTTCTGTTGCATCGGTCTAATGTGCTCAGTTAGCTGCCGGTACATTCTCTGGCTTGTTTGAACTTGCTGTTGATCTGATTTCCGCACTGCCTGTGCTTTTGACCTTCCTCCTCTTTGGCACATGGATCCCGTAACCAGAGGGTGACTTGCACCTTGGACAAGAGGCCAGTTAGCAGTGAGGATCTGATGCCAGTGAGGCCACCCAAGTGCCCAACTGCACCGCAGGAAAATGCCGTGCTCTCTGCAACTCAGGGACAAGAATGAACTTAATTTAGTGATACCACAGACACCTGAGGAGTCCAAGAAGGAAGTCATGTATAAATACCAGTTGTTGCTTCTCTTTCTCCGGTCCAGCCCACGCTGGAGCCTGTCTACGGAATCAGATGCCGTCTTGTGACTCCTGTCTCTATGGTGGACATGCCCTGTCACTCTGCTCACCTTCGCAGACACACCTGTCTGGACCTTGGGCTCTGTTGAGAGTCATGGGGCCTCGGGACCTTAAGGCTGCCGCTAACTTGACACAGGATGCCCTTGACCCCAAGTTGGCCCGTCATCGACTGGTTAGTGAGCAATCAGACAGGGGCGGGCAAAAGCAGGTTAACAATAGTAATAAATAATACAATAATCTACACTAATAAAAGACAAAGATGCTAATTGACCGTACCTTTGCTATGCCCTAAGCCACGCCCACCAGCCAATCAGAGTGACTATATGCAAATTAACCCAACCAAGATGGCGGCCGGCAGCCACGGAGCTGGAGCAAGCAGGAGGCTTGGTTGCCTGGGCAATGGTTGCCTGCCCTGAGCTGGTTGTGGAATGCTCATGGCAACAAAGTTTCAATTATAGAAGCTAAATAAATCCCAGATACCTGCTTCCAGCCAGCCTCCACTGGGAGCTTGGGTGGCTGGGCGCCATGGCCAGCCTGCAAACAGCCATCAGCCCCTCTCCCAGGCTGGCCAGGCACCTCAGGGGGGAGCCCTACCCTGAAGGGGCTGTGGCCAGCCTGCAAACAGCCATCAGCCCCTCACCCAGGCTGGCCACACCCTCATGGGGTGAGGGTCCCCACTGGGGGGCTTGGGCATCCTGCAAACAGCTATCAGCCCCTCTCCCAGGCTGGCCAGGCACTCCTATATAATAAAAGGGTAATATGCAAATTGACCCTAACAGCAGAAGGACTGGGAATGACTGGTCACTATGACACACACTGCCCACCAGGGGGCAGATGCTCAATGCAGGAGCTGCCCCCTGGAGGTCAGTGCACTCCCACAGGGGGAGCTCTGCTCAGCCACAAGCCAGGCTGACAGCTGCCAGTACAGCAGTGGTGGTGGGAGCCTCTCCTGCCTCCTCAGCAGCACTAAGGATGTCTGACTGCAGCTTAGGCCTGCTCCCCGCTGGCAAGTGGACATCCCCTGAGGGCTCCCGGGCTGCCAGAGGGATGTCTGACCGCCAGCTTAGGCCCAATCCCCCCAGGGAGCAGGCCTAAGCCAGCAGGTGGTCATCCCCCGAGGGGTCCCAGACTGTGAGAGGGCACAGGCCGGGCTGAGGGATGCCCCCCCCCCAGTGCACAAATTTTTGTGTACTGGGCCTCTAGTGTATGAATAATAATACAAGAATAAACTCTGTGATTCACGTACTCATAACTATAAACCTACTTTTGCCCACCCCTGTGTTCTCTCTCTTTAAAATCTGAGCTGAAATAGAATGAAACATGTGGATGGAGATGGACAAGAAAGCTGAGAGTGTTTAGTATGTGGCAGTGGGACACGCAACCATCATTCTTGGCCTTGTGCCTTCTGACAACGGGGCAGAGCAGCTCGGGCTGGGGCCTAGGAGAGAACATGTCAGGGTGGACTCTTGGGGAGAGGGCAGAGCGAGCCCATGGGCTTAGGAAGTTGTAAATTGTACAGATCACAAGGGTTCCTTTTCTGTGTTGTAACTCCCTTTGATCATGTCCAGGCTTCAGCTAAGCAAGAGGTAAGCAGGGAAGAGCCCACACGGCCCGGTTCTCCGCAGGGTTCCTCCCTGCTCCGCCCCCCCCCCCCCAGGCCAGTGTGCTGGGCGCTGCTGCAATAGGACCCAGCGTGACTGGTACCCAGCAGGGGTGGGCCTTTGGTAGACAGCAAGGAACCCAGCAGCAATGAGGACGGTGCAGAGCAGACAGTACGGAGAGGGCCGGCAGGAAGTGAGCAGAGGTGGTCCTGAGAGCAAAGCCCTTTTCCCCCAATATAATACAAGTAGCAGCCTCGGGTCAGGAGGGGAGACTGGAGGTCTCCAGGCCGTTCTGCGTCATTGGCGTTGACACACAGATACAAACGGGAGACATAAACAAAAGCTTGGACTGTGAGTTGCCTTGGAACCAAGCCACACTCCACGTCAGCAGGACAGAGCCCTGCAGTGTTTTTTTGTTAATCCTCACCTGCAAGTATTTTTTTCCATTGCTTTTTCAGAGAGAATGGAAGGGCCAAAGGGAGGAAGGGAGAGAGAGAGAGAGAGAGAGAGAGAGAGAGAGAGAGAGAGAGAAGAGAGAAACATAGATGAGAAAGAGACACATCGACTGGTTGCCTCCTGCACTCATCCTTGAGGGGAGGGGACCGGCAGGGAGTGCACCCACAACCCAGGTACATGCCCTTGACCAGGAATCAAACCTGTGAACCTTCATTACGTGGGCAGAGGCTCTAACCACTGGGAACACCAGCCAGGGCCCCACAGTGTTTGAGTGAATTCATTCGCATGGTGTAGGGGGAGAGTGTTTGGGGTCAGAATCATCTAAGGTTGAACTGCTGAGGCCACATGTAACTTCTGTGGGTCTCAGTGTCCCTATCTGCAAAGTGGAAACAAAAACATTGTCCTCACACCCTTACCGTGAAAATTAACTGAAATAACAGAGGGCAGGGCTCAGGTGACAACGTGTCACTGGCTTCCTGGCCCTGGGCTCCTGGCCCCGCCCCGCACTGGGTCCCGCCCCCACGGGGCCGCCTGGGCGGCAGGTCCTACCTTTGGTCAGGGAGTGAATCCCCAGCTTGACTTGGGAGAAGTTCCCGCTGCCGATTTCCCCGCGGATGCGGTAGAAGCCGATCCGCTTCCCCAGCGTGATCTCTCTCACCACCTTCTCGTCCTGGGACATGTCCCGGGTCAGCTTCTCGAAGGGCGTCAGCTGGCGCGCCTGCCCCTCGGCCTCCTCCTGGCTGCACTCCGTGGGGCAGCCACTCTCCACGCTGTCCCGCCGGTCCCACCGGGCGCAGTGCGGGCTCACCAGGCCGCCTCCATCCACGCACACTGCTGTCATCGTCATGGCACCGCAGCAGCTCCCGTCTCCATCTCAGCCAGGAGGCGCGGCCAGCGGCAGGTTGGGAGGCGCAGAAGGGGCCCCTTGGGTGGGCGAGGGGCGTTAGGGACCGCCAGGGCCCCAGCCCATCGGAGCCCGCAGAGCTTCCCCGGAGGCCCTCACCTTCCTGGGCCGGACTTCCCAGCTCTCACTGTGCAGGAGGGCGCATGCCCTTGCACCGCTGCCACCCCTGTTCCCCCCTGTCCGGCTGCAGGAACTTCCTGGCCGCAGTGCAGTCTGATGCTCTGTGCTAGGCGGCTGGTCCTGGGACCACGGTCCGGTTTGCTATTTCCTTTGAGGGTCAGAGGATCTATCACTGTGGAGGCCGCCGGGGCCCCGGCTGCTGGCGCTCAGCTCTGACCTCCCTCATTTCACGAGGCTCTTGCCGGCAGGTCGCAGGGCCCGAGACCTAATCATCTGGAGCCCCAGAAAGAAGAAAGCTGCCAACAGCCTTCCGGCCGGGGCGGGCGGGCGAGTGGAGGATTAAGTCCCGCTATGTCACTTTAGCCGGCCTTTATTTAGATGAGCCTTCCCCTAAGCCGCGAGCTGTCTCAAAAATTTGGCAGGTGCTGTTCGCCCTAAGAACAGAGAGGAAGAAAATGTATTAGCGAGGCGAATGAACTGCACAGGGTGGGTGACGAGTAAGGGGTCTGCTCTGTAAGCGCTGACCTGAGAGCACTATGCGAATTTCAGCTCGGATGCAGGCCTGCGGTAAATGCCCGATTACATGTGACTTAGCAAGAGGAAAAGGTACGTGCACCCGCTCCTCAGGCCTCGTTTTAGAAAAGCCCTCACAGCCTGCAAACACTTCTAGCAAAACAGGTTTTCTATTTTGTGATGTTTAGGAAAATATGCATGTTGCTTTGGGTTGCTTTATTTTATTTTTAAAAATATTTTTAAAATTGATTTTAGAGAAGAAGGGAGAGGGAGAGAGAGATAGAAACATCAGTGATGAGAGGGAATCATTGATAGGTTGCCTCCTGCACGCCCCACACTGGGGATGGAGCCCACAACCCGGGCATGTGCCCTGATCGGGAACCGATCTGTGATCTCCTGGTTGACAGGTTGACACTCAACCACTGAGCCACGCCAGCCAGGAGCTTTGAGTTGCTTTAAAACCAGATTTTTAAAATTATAATAGGATAGTCATGATGCTAAAGATTTTCTGTTAACATCAGTTTTCAAAAGTTCTTACATTGATTCAAATAAAAATGTTACGCTTCCAATGTAGTCTCAGTTGTAGGTTCTCCTACAACGTTTTCTATATTTTTTGCTCCTACTCGTTCTTCCTGTTGTCACTCTATGCCAAAGGCTAAATGTCCTCCTCGTCTTATTTCCTGGGTATTTTTGGTCAGGTGTCCGCCTGCCGGCCCAGCAGCTCATTTTGAAGGTGCAGGAGCAGAGGGTGAAAATCCGTGGCATCCTCAGTGAGAGGAAGCACTGGCCGCTAGACCGCCCTCCTGACCTGCTTTCCTGCCCCCTCCGGGAGGAAAGACTCACTTCCTCTCGGAGCCCCCCCAACCCCCCTCGGCACTTTGTGCATTTCCCACAATGTCTCTCTCCGTGAAGGTGGGAACTGTAGGCCCTGCTGCCCCCTGTCTCCCTCCGCTCGGAGCACCGGGCCTGCAGACAGAAAGTGCCGCTAACTGGGTGTGGAACTTGATTTTTGGATTTGGGCATTGCCTTGGAAATGTGAATCTTCACTCTGTTGATGACATCACATTGTTACGGGTGAGTACAGGACTGCCTAAGGCACCTGCCCCTCATACTCCTGTCTCTCAGAGCTTGGCACCGTGCCAGGCATGTAGTCAATAACGTTTCATGATGAAGGGATGCACTAACTTAGAATTCACTGACCGTTACATTAGGCAGGATTTAGTAGAGGCAAGTACCTTTATGTATCAACTAATGACACACTCCCAACATTGGCTTGAATTATTTCAGAAGGCTGATT
>NW_005362626.1:50108-64666 GCF_000412655.1 Myotis brandtii | reverse complement strand
CCTGGGCCACCTTCTACTCCATCAGGATTCCCGGCCCCACTTCTGCGCAGGTGAAAGCCAAGTTGGAATCCCACCTCCACACTGAGAATTGCTACAGGACTGAATGCAAGAGACAGAAAAGCCAAGTGCCCCCCAACCTTGCCTCTTCCAAAGGCTCAGGTGTCCCCAGGCACCCCGGTCTCACGCCTCCTGGAACCTGGTCTCTGGCCTGCACCCGTGAGGTGCTTGCCCAGGACTTTCCTCTGCTCCCCTCCCCTCCCCCTCCTGATTTGGGCTCTGTATCTTCAACTCCATTCAGGCCTGCGATTGAGAATCAGGTTTTGGATTTGGTGATTAACTTCAGGTTCCAATTGCACACGGAGGGGTTAGACCCAGCTGCCAAATGTGGTCGGATTACATACACCCACAAATTACATTTCCTGCACAATGGCTTTGAAACAATCCTGTCTTGCTTTAATGACCAGGAGACAGTTAATCTGGCCGATCAGAAGGAGGATTTTACAATTTTAAAACATTGCTGTGGGTTTGTATTGAGGAAGATTTGTAAGTTGAGACAGGTTGCCAGCCAACTGGGGGAAAATTGAACCTCTACCTCCTGCCAAGATAAATGCCAACTAGATCACCTAAATAAAAGCAAAATAAATGAAACCATAAAATACTAGGAAAAAAACCCGATTTTTTCATGACCTCGGAGCTCATAAAAGAGATCATTAAATTTGACTACATAAAACGGTAACTTTCTGTTTGCCAAAAAAAAAAGCACTAATGAAACAAGATCAATGGTAAACTGGTAGGAACGCTTTCCAGCATGTGTGATAGACAAAGGGCTAATTTCCTAGACAAAGAATTTTCACAAATCGATAAGCAAAAACACCAATATCTTAAAAATTATAAAGAATGTGAGCAGACATTTCACAGAAAGTACAGATGACTCTATACTATATAAAAAGACGCTCAATCTCAATTGCAAAAAAAATACACATAAATCAGGTAGCAAATCCATAAATTAGACACTGAAATTAGATTTTTCTACAAATAAAGTTGGAAACTACAAACAATGTGATAATGCACTGGTCATAGAGGGTTTGGGGAAACTCGTTGTTACTAAGAGTCAGAATTCCTACAGCTGCCTGGAGGGCCATGGGCTGTAACAGCCAATGAAGTACAAGTGTCCATATCCTTTGCCAGCAATTTCGCTTCTAGAATGTATTTTCTCTGCATGCAGGGAGCTTCCAATCAGATTGCACTCAGAATGAATGTCCCGTCCAGAGGCACCATATACCTGAGCAAAGGCTCCAAAATTAAAGAAAGGTATGTATCCAACCAAAATAGTAACAACCAAAAGGCACTTGAAGGAAACACCAATGCAGGAAACAGGAGGCAAAGATAAGATATTGCATCCATAAAACCAGAATAAAATGAGAGAGAGAGAGAGCAAGAAAGAGCTCTCTTGGAAATTAAAATTGAAGAATTGTAAAAAAAAAAAAAAAGATTCTAGAAGAGATAAACAATAGTGAAAAAAGACAAGACAACCAGCTGATCAATTCCGAAAGTCCAGCACCTAATTATTAGACTTTGTAGTGACACTCCTGCCTGCCCAGTAAAGTAAGACACATGGTTTCTGTTGTACTTGACCTGCCAACAAACCTCAGAAATGTCAGAAAACTATGGGTTCCCACAAACTCCAGTAGAATAAGAAGAGAAGATGGAAAAAACCTTCACGGAAAAGATAAATCATGGTTGCGTGTGTAAATACTCATTTTCACTTTGCAAAACGTGTTTTTCCTTCTGAATATGTTTCTTAGATGTGGGTGAATAGAAATCCTGATTATGGACTGTGGGGTTGCTATAAATAGTTTATATTTTTATTACTTTCTAATTACATCATGTTGAAAAGTAAGCAAGCAATGGAAATGACAACAGACCGAATCACAGATAAAATCTCCCTTTCTTAGATGAAACTGGGGTTTGTTGTCATTTCGCCTTTTGCCCTTTCGATTTTGACTAATGTTTATGGACATTAATGAGAGCGTAGGAACCCAAATAGCCAAAACTATGGGGCCCCGCCATTGTAGATCCGACCTCTGGTGAAGGCGGAATGTCCTTCATTATTAACTTACTGTTGCAGCGCAGCAATGCATTAAACAAGATTAAAGAACACAGAGCTTGCGTGGTAATTTATTTTCTTGACTTGCAACCCACTGTGAAAATAATATCAAAGAAAACCATCTCGCCTTTGTTGTCTTTGTCCGAGTTTAAATGACAAAACTTCTGGGCAAGGCTCTCGGGCACCCGGGCACCGTGGCAAAAGAAGGCAATGACAGCCAAACCCTTCTCCTGTCGGTGCGCCTCAGGGGGAATGACTAGCAAACATGCTTTATTTGAAAATCGAGTTTTACCATTTAACAATCATTTGCAACGCCCCAGCTTTTGGCCTTGGCTCTTTGTTTCTCACCGCACATGTCAAGATCCCCACGGGTGGAGGAGGGCGCAGCTGGGAAATTTGGGAGCAAATGGAAAACCAGGGTGAACCGGTTGTGCCTTGTGATGAACAGCAGCGCTGCTCCTGGGTACTGCCTCTTGTTCCTCCTGATCTCACGGCTGCTTTCCTGGCCACTCGGCCGGTCGCCCTTGTTCCATTGACCACCCATAGCCAGTCCACCCCGCCCGATGGGCTGACATCAGCTCTTCCCACAGGAATTCTCCCACACTTGAGGCTCCCTTGATGGTCAAGGTCACTGACTCAAGCACCGAGGTGGGCCGTGCAGGGGCTTAGTACAGCGTCCACGCCCCTAATGATGAAGAGGCCCACGCCCAATTGCAGCCAGGGTGGCCATGCTGCAAAGCTGGCTTACTTTTGCTGGCCTTTCAATTCTTTAAAAGCAACTGGAAATCAAGACACTTTTGGTGAGCTCTTCCAATTTGTAGAATGTTTTTGAAACATTGTATGGTCCAGTGAACTGACCATCGGGCCAGATTTGGCCTTCAGGCTGACAATTTGCAGGCTGCTCTCGGTTTTCTAGGTACATCATCAGAATAAAAGGGGAGGGCGGCCATAGGGCCATCGTGAATATATGCTGGAAAGGTGCATATTATCCCACTCTTAGGGTTTTGCATCAGCACCGTACAGTCTTGCGGTGTTTAAAGCACACGCAAGTAAACAATTTGTCTGTTTGTTTGTTTGTTTGTTTGTCTCAGTGTTCTCCAAGTTTAGTTAGCCATCGAATTCATTCTCACAGGACACCTTTCTGTTATTGGCATTTTTCTTACAACTCAGACCTGAGTTATACAAAGCTGTAACGTACTCAGCTGCACAGAAGGGAATTGCGGATTGAATCACAAGCAGGTGGCCCTGAGCAGAAAACAAAATGTGTTCTTCCTCAGAAATCACTCTTTTAGGAAACACCGTGAGGGAACAACGCCTGCCCATTGGCAGCGCGTGCTTTACTTGTAGGAGACTGAAAATGACTGCAAGTCAAAGCAGGAACTGCTCTCTTGCTGCCTTGTAACTTACTTCGGCGCCAATGTCCCGGGCTTACTACGAACAGCGTCCGGGTGATGGCCTTAAGGATGTTAGGAAAGACTTTCTTTCCATTTGAGCAGAACTCAGGAAAGTCTTGCAGCAGGAGGCTGGAGGCCGGGTCACTGAGGAGGAAACGCAGTTGCAGAACAAAGACTCTCACTTCGACTATCACAAGAAGTTCAAGTGGAACTTGAAACCTTTGTGCCTCCTAAGTGATGCCTTCACACGGGAGAGGCAGCACATCTGAGGGTTCTTAAATACTTGCCCAGCAGTGGAGGAAAGCGAGGGGTGCTGGTGGAGGGCGACAGGAGAGAAGTTATTCGCTACAGAAAAGGGAGCGAGTGTCGGCACGCAATGGCAGTCTGAACGAACAGGATAGAGATATTTTTTAAAATATATATCTTCGTAGATATGCACATTTAATATGTAACAGAGCTAGCATTTTAAACCACCGGCAAAAGAGAAATGATTCGGTAGACCACGCGTGCCAGGACTGAACCAAGAGGCGGCTTAGGTAGACTTCAGCTCCCCGCCATCTCAAAGTCTCCACCAGATCCCATACTTTGATATAGATTATT
Source organism: Myotis brandtii (assembly GCF_000412655.1). Classification (NCBI taxonomy): domain Eukaryota; kingdom Metazoa; phylum Chordata; class Mammalia; order Chiroptera; family Vespertilionidae; genus Myotis; species Myotis brandtii. Next base: position 60,565 of record NW_005362626.1, on the reverse strand, counting down.
CATATTTTTTAAGTTAATGTAAGGTGTCATGCAAATGAACAGGGAGGCTCATGCTTTTCCAGTAATATTACTACCCCAATATTGGGTGTTAGGGCACATGCATATATATATGTCTGTGTTTATTTGTATATTCATAGAGAAAGGTTTGGAAGAGTACGGAGTTGTGACAATTTTATTCCTTTACAAGTTATGGGTACACGACACAACTTCGAGAAACTGCTTTTCAGGGAGATTCTCCCAAATTAAACCACAAATGGGGGGGAAGGGGGGAGTAAGGACGGATTCAGAGTTAGAATGAGGTTAGAGTTTTGCTTTCACACTAAATGCCAGTGTGGCCTAAGCAAGTCCCTCCCCATCTCTGGGCTGTGTCTCCACTGGCAAGTGAGAGCGGTGGACACCATGATGTCTAAAGATCCTGCTGGCCCTGGCCTCTGAGATTCTCTACTCAAGGATGGAGGGTGGATTCCAAAATGTTCATGAAAAAAAAACACACAAGAAAACAAAACACAAACCCTCCTGAAGTTCAAGTGTCACATTGCCCCCTTCTGGACCTTTCTAGTGTCCACATGCACAAGGTTATTAACCCGCAAGCCCTCATGGACATGCTGAAATATGACAGCCCAGTTCCTTCCCCCTCACAATTTAGAAAGCCAGGTTTGAGGTTTTCTAATAGAAGGATTAGAAGACAACCCAGGAAAGGGGAAAGGAAAAAGGGTGCCAAAGGTCTAGGGGTCGACATGGGGGAGGAGCTGCACTCAGGAGAGCTTTACAGTTTTATCTTCATCAAATTCCCCCAATTTAATAAGCACTATTAGCTGTTCTTCATCAAGTGCCTACTATGTGCCAGGGACCAGTTTTTTAAATCCTTCCAATGACTTCCAGACAGGCCTGAGTGGCACCTGCTTGTTCCCACCATTTTGTCCTTTTCCCATCCTGTGGAGATGGTCTTCCTTCTAGAAGCGTTCCCTGCCTGCTCCTGACCACACTGCTACCACGCGGTGGCACCTCAGATCTGTGTCTCGTGATCTGGTCCTCGGCTCCGAGTTTTTTCTATTTGATTTGTGTGAGTCGAGCTTCCTCATGAGTTCTCCTTGTGTCCATGTGACATGGTCAGGGCCTCCGTCCACCGCCTGCATTCCGCATCACCTGGAACAGGGCTGCTCACCTAGGGCTGGACAACTCCCAAGGTGACCTTATCTTTACCTCCTTCCTTCCTCGTTCCCCTGCAGGGAAAGTCACCTGTACTTTGGGTAGTAACCTCTCTTCTTAACTCTGAAGGTAGAAAATCAAGCTTCTCATTTTCTTCTCCAGATGTGTCCCCTCTCACACCTTGGCAAAGGGTAAGCATCCTTCCTGATGAAACCACAACCCTTAACTCCTCTTTTTTCTTATGGCTCATGTTCAACGTGTCAGCAAATTCTATTGGCTCTCTCTTCAAAACATATCCTGAATGCAATCCTTTGATCTCATTACTAGAGGCCTGGCGCACGAAATTCGTGCACGGGTAGTGTCCCTAGGTTTTTTTTTTTAGTTGCCTCAGTCTATCACCAATAGTTTTCACCTTCCTCTTTTCACTGACCACCCTCCACCCTAACTTGGTTAATGTTAAACTTATCCTGTCTTCCCTCTGCTCAGTCCTAACCAATAGGCTTGTACTTCTCATCCTTCATTGATTGGACATCCTGCTCAGATCACACAGAGAGCTGACAGTGCAGTGGGGATGCAGCACACAAGGCAAGAACCTTAGAAGAAGCACTTATATCTATAGGTGTACCAGGATCAAAGAGTAAGCTGCTTTTTAAAAAAAAAATCAAATAAGTATTCACCTTAATGACCAACCTCTGGGGAAGCAGGAAATTCATAAACCATGCAGAGACAAGCAGTGAATCTAGGCTTTACATGAAAATACACAGAAACCGCACTGGCCTTCCATCCAAAAGGAGCCTGGTAAATACTGACGTCAACCCATGAAAGAACATGAGTCACGAAGTCCAGGGTCTCGCAGGCCCACCGGCCTGGGAAAGACAAAATGAACTGCTCTTCTGAAAATGAGGCAGGACCCTCCCGGGTCTGGCTCTGCCTTTCCTGCTCCAAGAACTGCTGGGCACAGGCGTCCTCACGGAGGACCGTGGTGACCTAAGAGAAAGGCAGATCTCATCAGAGCGGCTGTCTTCCCTGGAGCGGAACCCATCTGGGAACCATTGAAAAGTGATTACAGGTGCTGGAGAGGCTGCCTGCGTGCTGCCCGCTGGGAGCCGAGGCTTGGGAGCCAGTTCTGGGAACTGCACACTGTTCCCTGGTGCTTGCTAATTGACCGGGCACTTCTGGCTGAAAAACATCCCCCCAGGGAGGCGAGTGGAAGTAGGTAAGCAGCCTGTCTCACCTCACAGGGCCTTTCCCCAGCAAAGCTTGAGTTCTGGAGACGAGAGAGGATTTCAATACATAAACTGCGAACAGATCACAGACTGAATGTGCACAGATTCAGAAGGGTGCATCCAGAAGGTTCTGCTGTGATGCGCAGCCCACACTCCTCCTCCCCGCCGCCCCGTACTCCTTCAGCCTGGGTTCACGAATGCTTTATCACTGTGAAGATAAAGGGCGGCTGTTTCTATGGGGCAGGCCCTTGGTCTTATTGATCTCAGGATTCTGGGCACCTGGTACCCAAGAGGAGTCTATAAATGCTGGCTGAATTGACTGGAATTGTACAGCTGTTTGAAAAGGTAGTGTGAATTCTAGAAGATACAGAAATAGATATTTCTGTCTTAAACATCCTTCTCTGGCTGAAAAAAAAAACAAAACCACAACACAAAACCCACCCATGACAAATGAGTGTCCCCTGATCAAGAAGAAAAGGCGAAAATGTAACAAAACAACAGAAACTCTTTCAAGTGTTCAATCCTGAAACTAACAAGGGCAGGCTTATTGCGCAGGCCCCTCCCCAGAGCTCCTCCGGCTAGAAAATGTCTGCACCAAATGTCTGTGGGTTCGATGAAACGCCCCATTGTGTGCCGGTGAAACACACCTCGAATGTGGATAGACACTCCTAAGAAGGTTATTTGAATCGCGAGCGACAGAATGTTTACACACCAGCATTTGCTCCAACCCACAGACAATAAAAACAACCCCATTATGGCTTTCCTTGGAGGGCTAGTAAGATTAACATGAGCACAGTGAGTATCAAAGAGGCTCCGTTTCTCTTATTTTATTTTAGGGTGTCAGTAGCTTGCAGCAGAATTTGCTTTATTTCAATAAGAAATAATCCTGCTCTATTTTCAAGACCTCCTTTGCACTTCTCCATTCCTCCCAAACAGCTCTACAAATACACACGCCCATGCACTTGCCTTTGACCTTGTCCCTGCTCCTTGCCTTCCTTGTGTTTACTCTTCCCCAGGGGAGCCAAAACCAACACTAATTAGCAGTGAATTAAATCCCACCTCTGGGACGCTGGGGAGTCGGTGTTTACCCAGGGCTCCAAGGCATCCTAGTCCCTCTCCCCTCAAAGACACTCGATTAAATACCCAGCCCTGAAGGAAAGTTCTGAGACCTGAATCAATTATCCGATTTATGCCTCAAGTTTACCTTGCCTATCATAAAATAGCCTTTCATGCCTGGGTAGCGTTAGTCCCCAGCTTGGCCTACCTGGAACACGCTTGCTCCTTGTCTTCCTTAACCTTCAGACCCCACTGTAACATCACCGTGATGTTCTCTTCTCTCTATTCACCCAGAAAAGGCTGAGGCTCGGAAGGCAGCAGGGGGAGAATTAGGAAAGGTCACCAGAAGCAAAGAGGTGTCATTAAAGACCAAGGTTAAGATCATCCCACACCCTCGTATTCCCAATTACTATGTATGGATGCACAAACTGGAGAGTGAACGAAGCTGATAGGGAAAAGTGGATTCATTTGAAATACGGTATTGGAGGAGAGCTCTCTGGATACCCCCGGACCACCAGACAGACGGACAAGCTGGACATTCAAGCGTTTCATGGCCTGGTCTGAGTTCCTCTGCAGTCTTGCTTCTTACACATCCCTAAACCAAACCAACCGGGGCTGGAAGCAGATTGGCTGTTTCATAGTTTCCCTTGATGACCCAAGCACATTCCTGGACTCTCAGAGTGCAGAGGGGCGGGTCCCACAGGGTTGTTTAATCTCTCATGTTGTGTTTGAAAAACAGATGCAGGGAGGTAAAAGAGGCCTACTGGTGCCCAGCTGGTGTGGCTCAGTGGTTGAGCGTTGACCTATGAACCAGGAGGTCACAGTTCAATTCCAGGTCAGGGCACATGTCCAGGTTGTGGGCTCAATCCCCAGTAAGGAGTGTGCAGGAGGCAGCCAATCAGTGATTCTCTTTCATCATTGATGTTTCTATCTCTCTCCTTTCCTCTCTGAAATCAATAAAAAAATATATTTTTTAAAAAGAGAGAGACCTACTAGTTAGTGGAAAGAACAAGATTAGAACCAAGTATCTTTATGTCTTCCCACTATGCTAGCCCACCAAATATCCCAACAAAATGAATGAATCTCTAAAACTAATTGTTGAGATTTAAAAACCAAGCTAGGAAAAAAATAAATAAGCAAACAGCTAAGCAAATATTTTTATTTGATATCAACTCAAAAGAAATTTTAGAAAATGTAAATATTTTCTTTTAACCAAAGAGGACTTCATTAGTAGAAGAGCTCTAAGTCACACTCTCCTACATGTTTCACAAGAGAATAATTTAGAAAATCATTGTTCTCCTCACATTCAAACTTTCTGTGATAAGTTGTTTGTGATGGCAAAAGAAAAAAGTATATATTTGGCTTAATAAATATCAATGGCTTTTTATTTTGTGCCATGAGTCCTCAGAATGCTCTTAGGCTACATCATATCTCAGCATTGAACCCCATGTTACAAAATGTTCCCCACTCAAACAAAGGCAGCAGTAAAACTTGCCTGTTGTTAGTCTTTCCAAGAAAAGTCCCTGGCACAGAAACTGTACTTTTTCATTCTTTCAAACTGTGCCCAACCCATTTATCTTTCATGCCTGGTGTTACATTTCCCCCTCATGCTTCATCTCCATCCAAACCAGCTCACCCAACTCGTTTGCCAATTCACACTCATTCCTCTCTCCTGTGAGCCCAGCACGTCTGCGGCCTGTACCACACAAGCACTCACCAGGTGTGCCCTTGGCTTGTTATTTACCTGACGGTTGCATTTTATCCTCCTTATTAATAACTATTTACTGAGAGCCTACAATATGTAGCTACTGCTCAACAAGTAGGGTGAACAGAGAATTTGTCATTCAAACCAGGACACTTTCAAGGGGAGGAGGAGGTACTATTAATAATACACTGGAATGGCAGGTGTAAACCAGGCATGCCTGACAAATGAGCATAAGGTCACCCTCTCAATAAGTGATGGTGTGGCCCAGCTGGCATGGCTCGGTGGTTGAGTGTCGATCTATGAACCAGGAGGTCACGGTTCAATTCCTGGTCAGGGCACATGTGCAGGAGGCAGTCGATCAATGATTCTCTCTCATCATTGATGTTTCTATCTTTCCTTACCTGTCCCTTCCTCTCTGAAATCAATAAAAGTATTTTTTTTAATAAGTGATGGTATGGCAGACATTGTAGGCTGGCTCACTCAACGCGTTTGCTAACTCTCTTCTTCCTTCCTTGCCGTCTCCTGTTATAAAGGCTGGAAATCCCGACTCCTCTTTCTCCCTCACAGCTAGAGCTGGCCAGGAGGCACCGTTCTGGACAATGAGACCTCGGGAGGGGTTCCTAACTAACTTGTGATCCTGATAAAATGGGATATTTAAAACGAGCATAGCCCTTTCCCTTTCTTCTTCTGTGGAACGCCGCCTAAAGACCAGAACGTGAGAAATATGATAGCAAAAGGAAGGATGACAGAGTAAAAAGCAGAATAACCCAGGTCTTCAGAGCGGTTAAAACAAAGTTATCAGTCGCCTATTACAGGGATTTCCAGCCCCTTTCACCTCATGGCACACATAAACTGATCACTACAATTCTGTGGCATACCACAAAATATATTTTTGCTGATCTGACAAAAAAAATAGGTATAATTTTGATTCATTCACACCGGACAGCTACTGTTGTGTTGGCTGCTGTCATTATTGTATTTGACAATAAGGGAAAAGAGGTCCGTGACCCTGACTAAACAGGCAGGTATTGCATGTTTTAAACATTCTTGTGGCACACCGGTTGAAAATCACTGGCCTATTACTATGTATGATCTGTGTTCCCCAAAATTCATATGTTGAGGACTTGAACCCCCAAAGTGGAATTTGAAGATGGGGCCTTTGGGGTTAATTAGGTTTAGATTAGCTTAGATGGGGCACTCATGATGGGATTAGTGCCCTTATAAGAAGAAACCAGAGAGCTAGGGTGCTTCCCCCTCTCTTCTCTCCTCTCTGTCTCTCTACCATATGAGGACAAGGCAAAAAGGTGGCCATCAGCAAGCCAGAAAGAGAGCTGTCATCAGAACCAACCATGCAGGCACCCTGATCTCAGATGTCCAGCCTCCGGAACTGTGAGAGAATAAATTTCTGTTGTTTCCACCTCCTGGTCTCTGGTATTTTGTGATGGCAGAGTGAACTGACTAATACACCTGTCTAGACTTCTTCCTCTCCAAGAAAATGCCCTTCTTTTAGCTGAGTAGAAAGGTTCTTTGATTACTTGCAGCCAAAAGCATTCTTAACTAAGAATAGCTATCCTTATTTTGTTCCAATTACTTTAGACAGGTTTTCTTTAATCCTTACAACACCCCTGAAAGGTGCCTGCGATGAAGAAACTGAACTTCAGAAAGGGCGTGGTAACTGGTCCAATGTCGTACAGTAGGGCATAGCTTGTTGATGGCCAGTCTAGCTCGTCTGACCTCAGAGCCTGCGCTTCCCACACACACAGGCAGCTGCTTCGATGCCCGCCCGCCCCGTCAGCCAGAGCTGTGCCTGCCACAGGCAATCCCACTGGACGATGCTGCTAGAAAAGAGGACGGAAAAGACCTCATTTCCCCCTACTTTCTGCCTCACTCCCACCCTAAGCGATGCGAGGGTGCCACCCCCTGACCGAAGTGGAGGCTCCATAAAATGAAGGCTTAAACCAAGAAAGGAAAAGCAGAGAACAGGCCGAGCAGGGACTCAGTGCAGAAGGGAAGGGAAGGGAAGTCTCAGAAAGCCATGCCAGGGCTGGAACAGAACTGACCAGCCCGGGGAACTGAAGCTCCACTCTGGAGGGCCCTTGTCTTCCTCACCATCCTAACTCAACACTCAGCCCCCAACTCTGTTTCCTTTTTCCTGTCTAAAATCCAAACCACCCAAACAACAGCTGCTAGTCTGCAAGAACAGTTCCTCCCTCTTCCAAGAGCCACGCTTGACCAACTGTTGCTGAAACTCGCTGAATGTTGGCTGCTCTGGCTAAAATGAGATGCTCCTGGTAGCTCTCCTATGCCTGGCGTCTTCAAATAAAGGGTTGTGCTAATGGTGCTCTGCCTGGTTTCTTCCCACAGACCATGTTGCAAAACTAAAGGGAGAAAAGTTGGAAGGAGTGGAATAAGAGAGCTATGTCCTTCCCTATAATAAGGGAAAGTCGATAGCTTCTGTCTAAAATCGAATCAGGGACCAGCCATCTAAGCAAATTATTTGGAAATAGGGGGGTAAGTTATCCAGCAGGTAAGAACAGAGAGTAATTGTATCCAAGGAGGGAACTGTTAGGAACTGTTTTTGTTAGGATCTTTTAATGTGCTCTACTTCATAAAATTAGATGAATGCATTATTTCAACAACTAAGCAACTTTTTAAAAGTAAAAAATTTCCATTTAAAGCAAAAAAAATGCAATTACATAATCAAGTGTGTCTATAAATTATCCCAACTAAATGGTCCCGACAAAGAGAGACGTAGAAAGCTTTCTTGGTGGCATAAGGCTTGGAAAGAGGGAGGTCTAGGGAGCAGCTGGTTTGGCAAAGACGGGGAAGCTGTCCGACCCACTCCACTGCCATGGGAGCAGTGAGCCAATGCATTTCCATCTGCCACTCAAGTCCCCGGGCACGCCCGGCGTCAGAGGACGTGGCTAAGTGGGGGATGGAGGCTTTCTGGAAAAGTGTCTATTTCTGTGTTCTTCAAGGAAGATTAAGAGCAGAGTTCTCTTTAGCTTTCTGTTCTCCAACTTGGGTTTCTTTCTTTTTCTTTCTTCTTCTCTTCCTTTTCTCTTTCCTTCTTTCTCTTTTCTGTGCAACTCTCTTTACATGGGACTTTTTCTGTTTCACTCCCTTTCCCTTAATCTGTGAGTTTCCTCTCACTCAGGATGCTTTTCCCCTTTGGCTTTATTTTTCTCTGTGATCATAAATTCTTCCTGCCATCCCCACCCTGTCTCTCTTCCCGTCTCCATGCTCTCTAAGTCTTGGCTGACGTGCATGTATTTTTGCCTTTTAATTTTCCAAGTGGTTAGCCAAAATGACTTGAGTCTTTTGACCGAAACTCATCCATCTGTAAAATTGGTTAATATTCCTTGGGATGCTTAAAATAATGGCTGAGCTATCTTTGAAGTTCTTGAGAGAAAATAATTTAAGAGCTGTGGCCTGCTTAATTCAAATTCTAGACTATTGTCTTCATAAGTAATTTGAATATTTCCTCCTCTTAATATTTATAACTTCAGTTCTAGAGAACTTTTGCTAGAAGGACAATAAGAAATGACAACAGTAGAATGAGAGTAATTTTTTAAATTGATTTTGGAGAGGAAGGGAGAGGGAGAGACAGAAACATCAATGATGAGAGAGAATCATTGATTGGCTGCCTCCTGCACATCGCTACTGGGGATCGAGCCCACAATGAGAGTAATTTTATGAAGTTTGTCCTTTCAACAACTGAAGGAAAATCAGCCAATGACTTAAGGCTCCTGACTCCCTGGAGAAATATTATAATGAGATTCAAAGAATAAAGTTGGATTTCACAATATTTTAATTCTTGAGTTTCTCAAAATGGAACTATGTATTTGGCTGAAAATCTTAACCTACTAAGACAAAAGCTTTTCTTCTTTTAAAACTGTAAGTCTAGGGGTATTCAAATTTTCCAATCATATGTTACCAATGTATAAAATTGATTTATAGGATTCATTGCTCAGGAATTACGGCTGTGTAAAGAATGATGGTTCTTTAATGGCACAACTTTGCTAATTAAAGTATTTGAATGGTAGCTATACTTCCCCCCCCCCTTACCCCCCAGTAAATCCATTTTAACTGAAAATCTAAGGTTAAACCAAGAGCACCGAGGGCTCTAAGGCCTATCTGGGAAAGTTAGATTTTACACAAACCTGCCTTTATTTTAAATGTAGGTTAGTTATTAGGAAAAAAGCACATACCGCGAACTAAATATGCAATCCACATTTCTTCCGAACACAGAGGGAGGCCTCTCTGAAGGTTTTTCCAGGCTTACCACCGAACAGCGGTCAAGCCAAAAATAAGCCCACGAGGGCTTTACTGGGCAAATTCAACAGCACAGGAAACACTAGTCCATAGAGAGTTGGATGTAGCTTTTCCCCAGGAGCCTCTCTCGGGGACCCCCCACCCACATGCCCCATCTCCTAATTAGAAGGCTAATTAGGATTCCCAGCTGAATGCTAAATGGGAGGGAGATGTGAGGGCAGGCCAGGATTCCTTTCCCATCAAGCACTGCCTTCTCCCTCCTGGGCTGCAGTGAGGTTAGTGCAGGGAGTGGGCAGAGAGCTGGCCCAGGACTGGCTGGCTGGGGGGGCCGTGTTTATTTTCAGTTGTCTGAGAGGGAAGATCTGTCTTACACATTGCAAACTCTGAAAAAATAAAATTTAGAACAACAACACGCCGTGGGCTTTTAGCACTTTAAGGAAAAGAAGCAAGTATCTTGTAAGCTCAGTTATTGTTACCATGGTAACTTAAGGGGGCAAGAGGAGATCTCTTCAAGAACAGTTCCGGAATCCAGCCATGCGGCGGCGTCTCCACCGTGCAGGGCGACTTCTTCAGTTACCATGGCAACCTAAAAATCAGAAGTGCTTTTGCAACACTAACAGAAACCATCTTTTGAAGCGCTTCTGTGGATCACATTGAATACTGATGATGCAAGCTTGAGGGATACATATTTTTTTTAGCAAAAAAACAAAACAAAACCCAGAAAACACCATATCGCCATAAACACACGCTCGTTTCAGATGCCCCTTTGAAATCTTGGCTTGGCTGCGGATAGGTTTTTCGGTCTGGTTTTGTTTGTTTCCCTTTTGGAGTCCCGCGGCCTCGAGTGCAAACGCGATTTGTTTAATTTCCAAACTTGTCTGAGCTGCACGGGGAAGAGCCGAGAACGTGGTTCCTTCGCTCCGGCTTTGACGCGGCCCGAGGAAGAGGGCTGGGCTGGGCGAGGCGAACAGAGTCCTCTTGTCTCCTGAACTCGGGAGGACGACGTGGGGCGCGGAGCTGGAGCCGGAGGGAGGGGGGCTGGGAGG
>NW_005362626.1:49797-50060 GCF_000412655.1 Myotis brandtii | reverse complement strand
ACAGGGGGCGGAATCTCCGCTGCCCCGTGAGGCTCCGGCAATGTCCTCGGCGGTCTTGACCGCTCCACCTGCCCAGATGCCGCGTCGGACACACGAAGCTGATCGGAAATGGCATTTTAAAGCCCCTGCTGGGATCCTTTGCCCTTGCCTGTCCTGGCGCCGAGTCGGAGCTCCTACTATTCCTGCAAAGACACCCGCGCGGAGGAGACCGGGCGCTTGCTCACTTGCGCTGCCTTTCTTCAGGGGGCGTCGCGGGGTGCGGC